>NW_026658655.1:0-201 GCF_009828535.3 Hylobates moloch | reverse complement strand
TTTTAGTTGAATGCACAGAAGAGAAAGAAGTTTGGCAGAATGATTCTGTGTAGTTTTTATTTGAAGATATTCCTTTCTCTACTATAGGCCAATTAGCGCTCCGAATGTCCCCTTGCAGTTTCTACGGAAAGAGTGTTTCAAAACTCGTCAATCAAAAGTATGGTTCAACTCTGTTTGTTGAGTGCATGGGACAGAAAGAAG
>NW_026658654.1:0-3958 GCF_009828535.3 Hylobates moloch | reverse complement strand
AAGGAATGGGTTGATTAATTACTGCATTGTGAGTATACCAGGTCAAGGAAAAGAACATGGAATGACGCTAACAGCTTCTGGAGTTAGATAGTGATGGTAGTTGTACAAGTCGATGAAAATATCAAACATCACTGAATTGTACACTTTAAAATTTGGTGAATTTTATAGCATGTCCATTTTATCTCAGTTTAAAAAAGAAAAATACCAGTACCCCAGAAGTCTTTCTTGTACTCTCCCTATTTACTACCTATCCTCTCTTCCTCAGAGGACCATCCAAATTTCCAACATCATAGATTAGTTTTGCGTTCTTTTAAATTTCATATAAAGAGAATTACACAGTGTGTACACCCCCTTTGTGTGCTGCTTTTTTCTTATATTTGTGCATTTCATCTATGTAGTTAAAGTTTTTTCATCTTTACTGTTGTATGATATTCCATTGTAGGATAGACCAAAATATCTTTACACATTCTGCTATTGACGGTCATGTGGATTGTTTCCAGTTTTGATTAGTGTTGCATTGAACATTCTTTTACATTCAGGTCTGCTGTAACACAACAGACACTTTCCTAAAAATCACCACACTGTGAAAAATGGCACAATGAAAACCACAGGCGTTATTTGAAAAATGAGGGTAGGGACCAAACACTTAAAACTTTGTGAGTGACATATTAAAAGAGATTAAAACCTAATAAAACCAACAGCACAGATTTATGCTTTTCTTTTCCTTAGAGGAGGTCTTGCTTTGTTCTTCAGGCTGGTGTAAGGTGGTGTGATCATAGCTGACTGCACCCTTGAACTAATGGGCTCAAGCTATCCTCTGCCTCAGCCTCCCAAGTAGCTGAGTTCATAGGCATGAGCCACTGTGCCCAGTTTATGCATGTTAAATGGTGAATAAATATGTGAATACTACAATCAATATGGCATTTTACCTTGGGAAAAAAACTCAGCTTTGCTTATAGGAGTGTGTTGCAGAGAGTTGCAGCTTGTGAGTTACTGTGATGTGCTAGCTGGGGGAGTTATCTGAAATTGGATGAAAAGTTATAGCACCAGTTGTAGATGAGTGTGGATCATAAAACTCCCATAAACTAAAGTAGCTGGTACATGTCTGAGGTGTGTGCGTTTTGTGTATTCTTAGGTGGCTCATATCCTCTGGGTGCAGTTTTTTGCCTTCACCTAGTCTTTCTCACAGACAAGATTGTACTTACTTTTCCTGTATGTGTGTATTTTTTGGAACTATTTGAAAATCAGTCGTAGACATCATGCACTTAAACTATTAAAACTTCAGCACGCGTCTCGTAAGAGTAAGAATAGTTAGATATTCTTCTGTGTTATCTTACTACCCTTATCACATCTGAGAAAATTAGCAATAATTGTTCAGTTTTCTCTCCAATCTCTATTCAAAATTGTCCCCAGTCTATTTTGTGGGACTTTAAAAAAAATCAGATAAGTCAGTACACATACCGTTTATGCATTTGATTGTTAGGTGTCAGTACACATACCATGTATGCATTTGATTGTTAGGTGTCTGTTTTTAACTGGGTTTTCCTAAAAGCAGAACCTGAGGCAGAGGGCTTAGGTGCCATTAATTTATTTAGAGAGTTCAGTTCTGCTGGAGAGCAGAAGTGAGGGAAAGGGTGAAGATATTATAGGAAGGGGAAAAACTAATACAAGGATGCTTCCTGCCACTAAGTGTGACTGATTTTTGTATCCTTGGTATTGCATCCCTGAGAAGCCATTTGTACTGCATGTTAGGACTCTGCAAGGAAAGAGAAAGAATTTATCTACTGGCTTCTTGTGGGCAGCAGTTCCCCCATACTTGAGGGTTGTGGATTTGTCAGTGTAGGTGATTTATCAGGAAAGCCCCAAGTGGGGGGGTGAGAGGAGGAGATGTGGACTGGGGGCATAGGCACTAAGTGTTGCTGGGGCTGCTCAGGATGAAAGGTAGGTGTGAAGATCTGGGGGTAACTGTTGCAATGGATTGGGAGTACACATACCAAATCTGGTAGAGTGTCTCTAGTCTTTTGTAATCTAATAGAATAGTCTTCCTTATCTTCTTCCCCCCACTTTAAATGACATTACCTTTTTGAAGAGACCATGCCAGTTGTTTTATAGACTCACGCATTCTTTATTTGTCTAATTTGTTTCCTCATGTTATTTAACTCATTCCACTAAGTCTTGTATTTCTGTAAGAGGAAGTTAGGTGTAAAGGTTGATTAGACTCGTTTTTGGTAAGCAGACCTCAGTGATACACAGTGTTATATTTCATATTGCATCATCAGGAGGCTCACAGTATGAGGTTGTTGCTCTTGTGGTGCTGAGTTGGATTGCTTGAAGGTGGGGACCTCCAGATCTTCCACGGGAAAGGTACGTTTTTCTTGTTGATATTGTGAAGTATGTATGGGGTTGTACTTTGGCACCTTGTAGTGAGTCAGTTTCCCCCCATTGGTGATCATTGCCAAATCACTACATTTGAGGTTTCGAAATGTAATTTTTCTCCCAGATTTTATCATTGTGTCTGTATTTATTAGTTGGCATTCTTCTGTAACACTCTTTTTCTTCATCAACTAGAGGTGAACTTCTGTTCCTTCTAAAAAGACAGGCTAAAGTTTACATTACTTTCTTTTAACGATCAGTTATTTGAGTAGCTTGTGTGATAATCCCCTCCAGAGGTTGCTAAGTTCCCCCTTTTTCTTGATCTCTCTCTTTACAAAGTTATCACTGTATACTGAGAAATTTTTATTTACTAAATGCTTACATACATTTAAGTTTGGGTGCTCATATTACTTCATATTTGACTAGACGAATCACTTGAAGGAGTATCTATGTTTTCTTTGGATATGCTTTACTAGTCTTTGAGCATGTCCTTGCCTTCCAACAATTTTCCCAAGTTTATTTTGAGTTTTCACTGCTCCTGAACTAGAATCCACGCATAACGATGTTTTCCATTTTTCTATTCCTAGGGGTTGCTTTTTCTTTGAGGTGTTATTTTTGAGAGGTAAGAAAGTGGACAGGCAGATGACACATTCTTCCAACTTTAGCCTTTTGCCCCAGAACTGGTAAAATAAAATTTGAGAAATACCGCATGAGAAGAAAGCACATATTGTATTCATTTTAAAATATTAATGCTAAATATTATCTTAAAATATTTTACAATATTAATATTTTTAAATGAATACAATATGTTTTGTCTTCCTTTCTTAAACTCACGTGTTCCACAGGAATGGATTAAAATAATAACCTTATTTTTCAAATAGCATAGTTTGAAAAGGCACATCACATACATTGTAATAATTTGGGATGTCAGAGGAGCGTGAATTCATTCTTGCTATAGCCTCCTAACATACATGAGGTGAGCCAGATTTTGGTTCTTAATATGTGGAGCTTATACTGTGTTTACTTTAGAGTTGATCAAACTGTCATTCGGGGTGTTGGTACTGGCCAACCTTGCGGTATTACCCTATAGAAAAACTGATTAGAATTCAGAACCTCAGGCTTCAAGACTGATGTTTCTGTTTTTGTTTAATAACTTTCTTGGCAATTGGACTTGTTACCTAGACAAAGGAAAATATTGCAATAAAGTTAAAATAAGGAGAGAAAGAACTAATTTTAATAGAGATAGAAGTGTAATAGGCAACGTTTATTTTTTAAATAAAGCTGTAGAAATACAGTAATATGTGGTATGATGATGTTTTGGCCAGCCACAGGCCATGTTAAGTAGGATCCCTTAAGGTTATAATCAAGCTGAGAAATTTATATCTCCTAGTGACATCATTGTAGCACGACGTATGTCAAGTGTTTGTGGTGATGCTGGTGTAAATAAACCTGTTCTGCCAGTCACATAAAAGCATAGCACGTATAATTAGGTACAGTACGTACTTGATAAATATTAATTATGTTACTAGTTTACTGTACTTTTAATAGTTATTTTATAGAGTGCACTTCTACTTATTTTAGAAAA
>NW_026658653.1:0-3958 GCF_009828535.3 Hylobates moloch | reverse complement strand
AAAAAAAAAAAAAAAAAAAAAAAAAAAAAAAAAAAAAAAAAAGAAAAGAAAAGAAAAAAACCCACAGGTGGCCAGGTGTGGTGGCTCATACCTATAATCCTAGCACTCTGGGAGGCCAAGGTGGAAGGATTGCTTAAGCCCAGGAGTTCAAGACCAGCCTGGGCAACATAGGGAGATCCCATCAGTATTAAAAAAATATAATAATAACCATAGGCACGCACACACACACACACACGCACACACACTCCCACACAGATGCACCTGCCAAGAGTTTTCTTTTTTTTTTTTTTTTTTTAGACGGAGTCTCGCTCTGTCGCCCCGGCTGGAGTGCAGTGGCTCGGTCTCGGCTCACTGCAAGCTCCGCCTCCCGGGTTCACGCCATTCTCCTGCCTCAGCCTCCTGCGTAGCTGGGACTACAGGCGCCCGCCACCACGCCCGGCTAATTTTTTGTGTGTGTTTTTAGTAGAGACGGGGTTTCACCGTGTTAGCCAGGATGGTCTCGATCTCCTGACCTCGTGATCCGCCCGCCTCAGCCTCCCAAAGTGCTGGGATTACAGGCGTGAGCCACCGCGCCCGGCCTGCCAAGAGTTTTCTAAAACTGAGATTTAACAAATTCCATATACCACTTTGAGGGGAATCAATATCTTTAAAATATGGTCTTCCAATTCATGAGCCCTGTCTATGCCTCCATTTATTTAGGGCTATGATTTTTTTGCAATAATGTTTTACGTATTTTATAGTCTATATAGTTATATTTTATAGTTTCTATGCTTTATGAACATACAGTTTATATGTTTTAATGTTTATAGTTTATATGCTTATATGTTTTATAAATACATAGTTTGTATGTTTTACAGTTTATGGTTCATAGTTTTCTGTGTAGAAATTTTGTCTTTCCTAGGTATTTGATGTTTTTGATGCTATTGGAAACGTCTTTTGAAATTATATTTTTAATTAGAAGTTTAATAATTTTTTTACTATACTTACCTTGTATGTCTCACACACACAAAAAGAAATACCAGCTGGGTGCAGTGGCTGACATCTGTAATCCCAGCACTTTGGGAGACCAAGGTGGGTGAATCACCTGAGGTAAGGAGTTCAAGACCAGCCTGGCCAACATGGCAAAACCCTGTCTACTAAAAATACCAAAAAAATTATCTGGGCATGGTGGCACATGCCTGTAATCCAAGTTACTTGGGAGGCTGAGGTAGGAGAATCGCTTGAACCTGGGAGGCAGAGGTTGCAGTGAGCCAAGATCACGCCACTGCACTCCAGCCTGGGCAACAGATTGAGACTCTGTCTCAAAAAACCAAACCAAAACAAAACAAAAGAAGTACCCATGGGGGATATTTCTTTAAATGTTAAACAAAACAAAATTTTAAAGCATTATAAACAATTATACCCTAATACATTTGAAGGAAAACCAGTGAATCTAAGGAGAAAAATTTGCCTTAAAATACTGAAATTATCAGACAGTGACATTAGAATAACAACACGTACACTGTTTAAAGATTACACAGTGAGATTAAAGGAAAAAAGACCTTAAAGAGATTAAACAAGATTGAGCAATTCAGAGGAAAACTTGAAATATATGGGATATTTAGTGTTAAAGGAGCAGCTTGGATCCTCTTGACTGCTTTTTTTTTTTTTTTGAGACAGAGTCTTGCTTGTAGCCCAGGCTGGAGTGCAGTGGCGCAATCTCGGCTCAATGCAAGCTCTGCCTCCCAGATTCACGCCATTCTCCTGCCTCAGCCTCCCGAGTAGCTGGGACTACAGGCGCCCACCACCATGCCAGGCTAACTTTTTGTATTTTTAGTAGAGACGGGGTTTCATCGTATTATCCAGGATGGTCTCAATCTTCTGACCTCATGATCCGCCGGCTTCGGCCTCCCAAAGTGCTGGGATTACAGGCGTGAGCCACCGCACCTGGCCAACTGCTTATAGTAAAATGTGAAAAGGCTGGGCGCGGTGGCTCACACCTGTAATCCCAGCACTTTGGGAGGCCGAGGTGGGCGGATCACCTGAGGTCAGCAGTTCGAGACCAGCCTGGCCAACATGGAGAAACCCCGTCTCTACTAAAAACACAAAATTAGCTGTGCGTGGTGGCACATGCCTGTAATCCCAGCTACTAGGGAGGCTGAGACAGCAGAATCGCTTGAACCCAGGAGGTGGAGGTTGAGGTGAGCTGAGATCGTGCCATTGCACTCCAGCCTGGGCAACAAGAGCGAAACTCCATCTCAAAAAAAAAAAAAAAGTGAAAAAAGAGAAATGAATTGTTAAGCAAAAAAAGAACTAGAACTTAAAAATCTGGACAATTCTCAGCCTATCCATACTGTAAATACTAAGAGTGTAGTCCAAAAACTGCGAGGTAACAAGGTTAGAATGGGTATGAACCACAGATCTAATCAGTCACCCTAGCACCTGCCAGAGGGGAGAAAGGGGATGAAGTGAAGGAAGGCTGTCAGACGTCTAAGATCCTACAGGACTGGGCCATAGAGAAAGCTTGTCCAACCTGTGGCCAGCGGCCCACATTCAGGCCAGGATGGCTTTGAATGTGGCCCAACACAAATTCTTAAATTTTCTTAAAACATTATGAGATTTTTTTTTTGAAAAAAATTTTTTTTTTCTCATCAGCTATCATTAGTGTGTTTTATGTGTGGCCCAATACAATTTTCTTCTTCCAAAGTGGCCCAGAGAAGGCAAAAGATTGGACACCCCTGCTACAGTTACTTTTTTTTTTTTTTTTTTTTTTTCCAGAGTCTCACTCTGTCACCCAAGCTGGAGTGCAGTGGCGTGATCTCTGTTCACTGCAAGCTCCGCCTCCTGGGTTCACGCCATTCTCCTGCCTCAGCCTCCCAAGTAGCTGAGACTACAGGCGCCCGCCACCACACCTGGCTAACTTTTTGTATTTTGTTTAGTAGAGACGGGGTTTCACCATGTTAGCCAGGATGGTCTCGATCTCCTGACCTTGTGATCTGCCCGCCTCGGCCTCCCAAAGTGCTGGGCTGGGATTACAAGTGCGAGCCACTGCGCCCGGCCTTTTTTTTTTTTTTTTTTTTTTGAGACAGGGTCTCACTCTGCCACCCAAGCTGGAGTGCAGTAGTATGATCACAGCTCACTGCAACCTTGATCTCCTAGGCTCAAGCAATCCTCCCACCTCAGCCTCCTGGGTAGCTGGGGCTACAAGTGCATGCTACCATGCCCAGCTAAATAAAAAAAAAAAATTATAGAGATGAGGTCTCACTATATTGCCGAGGCTGGTCTCGAACTCCTGGGCTCAAGCAATCCTCCCACCTTGGCCTCTCAAAGTACTGGGATTACAGGCGTCAGCCATCATGCTTGGCAGCGCTATTTTCAAGGTGCAGTGTTCTTAAAGACAAGAAAAGGAACCCAAAGACGATTCAATCATCAAGGGCCACTCCCACCACAGGCCCAGAGTGCACAGGCCGGAACCGGGTTGCCGCCACCCCAGTTTTTTGTTTTTTGTTTTTTCTGAGACGGAGTTTTGCTCTTGCCACCTAGGCTGGCTGGAGTGCAATGGCACAATCTCGGCTCACCACAACCTCCGCCTCCTGGGTTCAAGTGATTCTCCTGCCTCAGCCTCCCAAGTAGCTGGGATTACAGGCATGTGCCACCACGCCCGGCTATTTTTGCATTATTAATAGAGATGGGATTTCTCTATGTTGGTCAGGCTGGTCTCGAACTCCTGACCTCAGGTGATCCTCCCATCTCGGCTTCCCAAAGTGCAAGGATTACAGGCATGAGCCACTGCGCCCGGCCGGCCACCTCAGTTTTGAAGGCCGGGACCACCACCCAGCAGAGCCATGGGGGTGCAGCCTCCACCACAGTGGGTCCAGAGGGCACAGTGTCCAGCCAAAGAGGATTATTCCCAAGGCTTAAAGTCTACTGGAGTTTGTCTTGGTAGAATTTAGAATTGCTTGGTACTGAGAACTAAACT
>NW_026658652.1:0-3959 GCF_009828535.3 Hylobates moloch | reverse complement strand
GAGGCTGCAGCAGGTGGGGCGGCAGTGAGGGAAGCTGGCAGGCTGCTGGACACCAGCGTTGCCACTCACTCATTCCACAAGCATTGACTGTGTGCCCGGCACTGCCCTAGGCGTCGGGGAGACTGTGGGGAACAAAGACCAGGTCCCTGAGCAGTCAGCAAATTAGCAGATCCATGAGTGAGCTGATTTCAGACACTGATGAGCACAGTGGTGGAGAAGAACAGGGTGATGTGACAAAGTGACTAGAGTGGGTTGAGGAACCACTTTAGAGGTCATCCGGGAAGGCCTCCCTGAGGAGGTGACAATTGACCTTGCCAGCCAGGAGGCGTAGACACGCACATGCTCTGTGGCGGGGAAGAGCTGGAGAAGCCTGAGGCCAATGTGGCTAGAATACAGCAAGGGATGGGCAGCGTGGTGGGAGTAGACAAGAACCCGATCCTGTCGGGCCTTAACGGCCATGGGAAGAGTTTGGGTATTTTGCTGTGTGAGTAGTTAGAAGCTCCTGAAAGATCCTAAGTGGGGGAGTGACATGATCTGAGTCATACTTTTACAGGATCACATGGGTGGTACTGTGGAGGGTGGACTGTGGGAGCAGGCGTGGAGCAGGGCCTGGGCGGTGGCCTGGGAGGGAGATGGTGGCTGTCTGGACAGAGATGCATGCAGTGGAAGGTGAGACAAGTGCCCGGGTTTGAGTTATGTTTTAGAGACAGAATTGACAAAGTTCCGGCCGGGCATGGTGGCTCATGCCTGTCATCCCAGCACTTTGGGAGGCCAAGGTGGGTGGATCACTTGAAGTCAGGAGTTCGAGGCCAGCCTGGCCAATATGGTGAGTCCCCATCTCTACCAAAAATACAAAAATTAACCTGATATGGTGGCGGGCGCCTGTAGTCCCAGCTACTCAGGAGGCTGAGGCAGGAGAATCGTTTGAACCCGGGAGGCAGAGCTTGCAGTGAGCTGAGATCGCACCACTGCACTCCAGCCTGGGCAACAGAGCGAGACTCCATCTCAAAAGAAAAAAAAAAAGAATTGACAAAGATCCCCGTGAGATTCCAGTTGAATCCCTTCTCTGACAGCCATTTGCTGTATAAACCTTGGTGGAGGGTGGGGCTCTTCACGCTCCGTGAGGTGAAGGATGAAGGGGCAGCAGATCTGAGAGGTAGGACATCCCAAGTGCTGAGTTCCATTTGGGCCATGTCTGAGCTGCGAGTGAAACATTCAAGGGGAGCTGTCCACAGGCACTTGGATACGTGAGCCTGGGGTTATGGGTAAGTTGGTCTTGGAGATATTTGGAGCCACCAGTGTGCTTAGTTGCATGAGCAGATGGGAGCCCTAGGAAGAGAGCAGACAATATAAACTGGGCCCAGCACTGGGTCTGGGGAACCCTAACATTCAAAATGGGGGGCAGGGAGCAGGCAAAAGAGGCTGAGAAGGAGCATCCAGAGAGGTAGGGGGGAAACCGGGAGGATGGATGCTCAGGAAAGAGGGGAGCTGACTCAGCCACGCCTCTCCTGGACCCCTTTGCCTTCTGGTCTAAGGTATGGTTCAGGATGGGTGTTCAGGAGGGAGAAACCCTTCAGCCTCCCCCTTCCCTATCCCTCTTCCCTCTCTCCCTACCCTTTTCTTTCTCCCAGCTTCTTCCTCCCCTGCCTCTGTCCTTTCTACCCTTCCTCCCTCGCACCCCTCTCTACTCCACCCCATTCCTTCTCCTTCCCTCCAGTATTTTGGTTCCTCCCACCTGTAGGCCCAGGCGGAAGCCAAGAGGGAACATGAAGGAGCCGTGCAGCTGCTGGAGGTAGGGCGCCTGGAAGTGGCCCCCAGTTCCACCATCTTGGGAGGAAGGCAGGGGACCTCCAGTTAGAGCTGAAATGGACTATGGCGGTGGGGAGAGGGGTTGCAGGAGGGGCCCTTAAATGCTCCAGGACCTGGGGGAGTCCCCTCCACCACTGGCCTATTTCTCAGGGTGGGCACGGCTGGGCAGGGGGGCTCCTAAGTCTGGTGGCAGCAGTCTCCCATTGCTGCCACCCCCAGAGGCTGCCTTCACCCTGAGATATCCTTCCATTTAGGAACTGCTAGTCAGTCCAGGGAGCTGACTGGATGACATCCACTTAGGCCCCCTTCTCCACCTCCCTCTCTGGGTTAGCAACCCACAGCGCTCAGGGTTCTAACCTGTTCTCTGCTTCCTTTCCTGCAACAGTCTACCTTGAATTCCATGCAGGTAGCGCCTCATTCTCCACTTCCCCACACCTCTCTAGGCTGGCTCAGTTGCATCTCCTCCCTCAGGGCCCAGGCAGTCCCACTCTCTCATCCAGCAGAGGGGGTGTCACTGGGAGCAGGCATGAGAATCCATAGGGGGTGGGGTTCCCACAGGACATGTGCGACTGTCCCCTTGTCCCAGGCCTGCCGCCGTGTCTGTCAGACACTGGGCCTCCCCTCTCTAGCCACCCTGATCATGAGGAAGTTCATCACCAGTCTAACTTAGGAGCCTCGCCATAGTGGCCGGAGAGAGCCCCTGCTATTGGGACTCTCCTCAGACCTGAGAAAACTTCCCGGGCATTGGCCCATTCCCACCACAAAGACATCCCTGGCTCCCCTGTGGAATTTCCTGCCCACCTCTCTCAGGGAAGGGGTTTGAGATGCTGATTGTGGGAGGGTGATGAGCGGTGGAGCTGAGAAAACTCCTGCAGTGATGGTGGTGATGATGGGGTGGGAATGATCCCTGTTGGCCTAGAAAGCAGCCAGAGGCAGAAGTGCCATCGCCTAGGGCCTGAGGGTTGGTGAGTGTGTGGCAGGCCCCGGCCTTGGCTCTGGAGGGGGCTGGGGTGAAGATATCCCAGGACACAGGCCAGGACTTCACCCTCAGCTCTGATGCATTAAGGACAGTGGGGTGGCCAAGGCAAGGCTGGTGCGTAGGCCTGGGGCTGGGTGGATGGATGTGACCTGAAACCCAGTGTAGGGCTGTGTAGAGATGGCACGGGCTGGCACTGCATAGCTTTGAGGAGCCTGGTGGCTCACGGTGGGTCTTGGCCCAGGCCCGGGTTCGAGAGCTCGAGGAACAGTGCCGCAGCCAAACCGAGCAGTTCAGCCTCCTGGCACAGGAACTCCAGGCTTTCCACCTGCACCCGGGCCCCTTGGATCTGCTCACATCTGCCCTGGACTGCAGGAGCCTTGGAGACTGCCCACCACCCCGCTACTGCTGCTCCACTCCCCAGCCTTGCCAGGGGTCTGGCCCCAAAGGTACGGTGGACCCCAGTGGCACTGGCCTGGAATCCCCAGGCCTGGGCTTTTGTATAGAGTAGGGAGTTCAGGATCAGAGAAGGCCAGCAACTCATCCAAAGTCACACAGCAGGTTAGAGCTGTGCCTGGCTAGAACCAGGTTCTGTTGGGGAAAAATAAAGCCCAGGGGAGTGACTGTCCCAGAGTCTGGCCCAGGCATCGTGGGCCACTGCTCCTCTCCTTCCAAAAGGACCTGAATGGTCAGAGCTAGGGGTTGGGCACTAGGAGTCAGTAGCAGGCAGTGTGGCCTTGTGCAGAGTGGGGGCCTGGGGGTCAGTCGGATCTGGTGGTCCCAGCTCCACTCACTTGGCAGTCACTATGATTTGAGAATGCTGCTTAACCTCTCTGGGCCATAGTTTCGTAAGCTGTAAGACAGGAATAATTAAATGCATCTCATCAAGCTGTTTTGACGATCATGTGAAATAGTATTGGTAAATCAGCTATACCTCTATTTAGTAAGTTTCTTTCTAAGTATTTCCCTTTTTGTAAGGAAGCCCGGCTATGGAGGGCCTGGTCCCCATTTCCAAGAAGCACCACCCTATCTCCTGCTCCCTCCTCAGGCCACAGACCCCAAGCCCACGTGCCATCTTCTCTAGACCTTGACCTCCCGCCAGCTCCCCTGGGTGCTGCACCCCAAAGTCTTCCGAGCCTGCCCCTGCCACCCTCACTGGGGTCCCTCGAAGGAC
>NW_026658651.1:0-3960 GCF_009828535.3 Hylobates moloch | reverse complement strand
ATTCCATTCCATTCCATTCCATTCCATTCCATTCCATTCCATTCCATTCCATTCCATTCCTTTCCATTCCATTCCATTCCATTCCAATCCGTTCCATTCCATTACCTTACATTACATTACATTCCCCTCCATGCAACTCCTCTCCAATCCACTGCATTCCATTACATTCCATTGTATTCCATTCCATTTCGTTACTTTTCTTTCCATTCCATTTTACTACAATCCACTCCACTCCAATACACTGCATTCCATTCCCTCCTTTCCATTCCATTACATTAAATTCCATTCAATTCAAATCCACTCTTGTCCACTCCACTCCCCTCCACTACACTGCATTCCATTCCTTCCCATTCGCATTCATTCCAGTCCACTCCATTTCTTTCCATTCCATTCCATTCCATTCGTTCCATTCCGTTCCATTCCATTTCACTCCTTTCCACTCCATTCCAATACATCCCACTCCCTCCCTTCTCCATTCCACTCCACTGCACTCCACTGCTCTTTATTGCATTCCATTCCTTTCCATTCCTTTCCATTCCATTCCAATCCATTCCATTCCATTATCTTACATTACATTACTTTATCTTACATTACATTACATTCTCCTCCATGCAACTGCTCTCCAATACACTGCATTCCATTACATTCCATTGTATTCCTTTCTATTTCGTTACTTTTCGTTCCATTCCATTTTACTACAATCCACTCCACTCCAATACACTGCATTCCATTCCCTCCTTTCCATTCCATTACATTAAATTCCATTCAATTCAAATCCACTCTTGTCCACTCCACTCCCCTCCACTACACTGCATTCCATTCCTTCCCATTCGCGTTCATTCCAGTCCACTCCATTCCTTTCCATTCCATTTCATTTGTTCAATTCCATTCCATTCCATTCCATTCCATTCCACTCCATTCCAATCCATCCCACTCCCTTCCTTTCTTCTCCATTCCACTCCACTACAATCTACTGCACTTTTTTCTATTCCATTCCATTCCATTCCATTCCGTTCTATTCCATTCCATTCTTTTCCACTGGAATCCACTCCACTCCATTCCAATCCTTTCCATTGCATTCCATTAAATTTTACTCCACTCTTTTTCACTCCACTTCTCTCCACTCCACTGCGTTCCATTCCTTCCCATTCGCCTCCATTCCAGTCTAATCCATTCCATTTAATTCCATTCCAATCCATTCCATTAAATTCCATTCTTCTCCGTTCCACTCCATTCCTTTCCTGTCCATTCCACTCCACTGTACTCCACTGCAATTTTTCAATTCCATTCCATTCCATTCCATTGCATTCCATTCCGTTCCATTCCACTGTATTCCATTCCATTCTGTTCCACTCCATTCCATTCCATTCCATTCCATTCCATGAAATACATTCCATTTCATTCCATACCATTCCATTCCGTTGCATTCTTTTCCACTAAAATCCACTCCACTCCACTCCAATCCATTCCATTCCATTAAAATTCACTCTTCTCCACTGCACTCCTCTCCACTCCACTGCATTCCATTCCTTAGTATTCGCCTACATTCCATTCCAATATATTCCATTTCATTCCATTCCATTCCATTCAGTTCCTTTCCATTACATTCCACTCCATTCAACTCCACTCCACTCCCTTCCATTCTTCTCCATTCCCCTCCACTACACTCCACTGCACACTTTTTTCCATTCCATTCCATTCCATTGCATTGCATTCCATTCCATTCGATTCCATTCCATTCCAATCCAATCCATTCCATTCCATTCAGTTCCATTCCATTTGACTCCATTCCTTTCCATTCCATTCCCCTGCACGCAACTCCAACCCAATCCACTGCATTCCATTATATTCTATTATATTCCTTTCCATTGCATTGCATTCCAGTCAATTCAAATCCACTTTTCTGCACTCCACTCCTCTCCACTACACAGGATTTCACTCCTTCCCATTCGCCACCATTGCTGTCCACTCCATTCCATTCCATTGCATTCTGGGACGTTCCATTCCATTCCATTCCGTTCCATTCTTTTCCACTAGAATCTACTTCACTCCCCTCCAATCCATTCCATACCATTCCATTCAATTCAAATCCACACTTCTCCACTTCAATCCTCTCCACTCCACTGCCTGCCATTCCTTCCCATTCGACTCCATTGCCATCCACTCCATTCCATTAAATTCCATTCCATTCCATTTTATTCCATTCCATTCTTTTGATTCCATACCATTCCATTCCACTCCATTCCATTGTACTCCATTCCATTGCACTCTACTCTCTTCCTTTCTTCTCCATTCCACTACAATACACTCCACTGCAATTTTTTCTGGTCCATTAAATTCCAATCAATTCCACTACATTCCATTCCATGCTTTTCCATTAGAATCCACTCCACTCAAATCCATTCCATTAAATTCCATTACATTCCATTACATTACATTCCATTACATTACATTGCATTCCTGTCCATTTCATTCCATTCCATTCCATTCCATTCCATGCCATTCTATTCCATTCCATTCCATTCCATTTATTTCCATTAGATTCAATGACACTCGACTCAAATCTATTCCTTTCCAATCCATTCCATTCAAATCCACTCTTCTACACTCCACTCCACTGCATTACATTCCTTCCCATTCGCATCCATTCCAGTGCACTCCATTCCATTCCATTCCATTCAATTCCATTTCATTACATTCCATTTCATTCCATTCCACTCCAATCCACTCCACTCCCTTCCTTTCTTCTCCATTCCACTCCACTACACTCCACTGCACTTTTTTCTATTTAATTCCCTTCCACTCCATTCCATTCCATTCTATTCCATTCCATTCCATTCCTTTCCATTCTTTTCTACCAGAATCCACTCCACTCCAATCCATTTTATTCCATTCCATTAAATTTAAATACACTCTTTATCACTCCACTCCTCTCCACGCCACTGTGTTCCATCCCTTCCCATTCGCCTCCATTCGAGTCTACTCCATTCCATTTAATTTCATTCCATTCCCTTCCATTCCATTCCATTATATTACATTACATTCCACTCCATTCCACTCCATTCCTTTCCTGTCCATTCCAATCCACTGCACTCTACTGCACTTGTTTCAATTCCATTCCATTCCATTCCATTCCGTTCCATTCCATTCCATTCCATTCCATTCCATTCCATTCCATTCCTTTCCATTCCATTCGTTTCCATCCATTCCATTCCATCCCATTCCATGCCAATACCTTCCATTTCATTCCATAACAACACATTCCATTTCATTCCATACCATTCCATTCCATTGCATTCTTTTCCTCTAAAATCCACTCCACACCACTCAAATCCATTCTATTTAATTCAAATCCACTCTTCTCCAATCAAGTCCTCTCCACTCCACTGCATTCCATTCCTTCCCATTTGCCTCCATTCCATTCCAATACATTCCATTCCATTCCATTCCGTTCCATTACATTCCACGCCATTCCACTCCACTCCACTCCCTTCCTTTCTTCTCCATTCCACTCCACTGCACTCCACTGCACATTTTTTTCCATTCCATTCCATTGGATTCCATTCCATTCCGTTCGATTCCATTCCTTTCCATTCCAAGCCATTCCATTCCATTCTATTCCATTCCATTCCATTCAATTCCATTCCAATTCATTCCTTTCCATTCCATTCAATTCCCCTAAATGCAACTGCAATCCAATCCACTGCATTCAATTAAGTTCTATTGTATTCCATTCCATTGCACTGCATTCCAGTCAACTCATATCCACTCTTCTCCACTCCACTCCTCTCCACTCCACAGGATTTCATTCCTTCCCATTCACCACCATTGCTGTCCACTCCATTCCATTCCATTGCATTCCCTTCCATTGCATTCCGGGCCAATCCATTTCATTCCATTCCATTCCATTCCATTCCATTCCATTCCATTCCATTCCATTCCATTCCATTCCATTCCATT
>NW_026658650.1:0-3960 GCF_009828535.3 Hylobates moloch | reverse complement strand
TGCGGCTGTTTCTGATAACGAATACCTGAAAATGTGGAAGCAGCTTTGGAATTGGGTAATAAGCAGAGGCTGGAAGAATTTGGAGGAGCAGGCTACAAAACACCAAGATTCTAGTGAAGGCTTAGAGCACAAGAAGACTAGGGAGAGTTTATAACTCCTTAGAGATTGGTTAAATGGTTACAACCAGAATGCTGATATAAATATGGACAGTAAAGGCCATTCTGATAAGGTTTCAGATGGAACTGATGAGCGAGGTATTGGAAATGGAAGTAAAGGCCATCCTTGTTATAAATTGGCAAACAACTTGGCTGAACAGTGTCCGTCTCCAAGGGCTTTGTTGTAGGCCAAACTTAAGAATGATGAATTCGAGTATCTGGCAGAAGAAATTTCTAAGCAGCAAAGTGCTCAGGCTACTGCATGGTTACGTCTAACTGTTTACAGTGAACTGCTAGAGAAAAGGGAAACAGAGCAGAAACATTTGGAAAATTCACAGCCTTGTCATGTGGTAGAGAATGAAAAAGAGTTTTCAGGAGTGGAACCAAGGGTGCAGAGGAGCCACCACTTTATGCCTAAAAGGGAGCCAGGTTCTAATAGTCAAAACAATGAGGAAAAGGCCCTAACGGCACTTCAGAGATCTTTGAGGCATCCCCTCCCTTTAGAGGCCCAGAGCTCTAGGAGGACAGAATTGTTTGGGAGTGAGTGGAGGAGGCTTGGGACACAGCTGCCCTGTGCCACCTCGGGAAAGCTGCTTCCCTCATCTCAGCCCCTCCAGCTGGAGCAGCCATATCTCACATGGCCCCAGGTGTGGCTCATGTCTCAGCTCAGGAAGGTATAAGTGGTAAACCTTGGTGGCATCCACATGGTGATAATTCTGCAGGCCCACATAAAGTAAGAGCTGTGGAGGCTTTGCAACCTCTACCCATTAAAAGGATCTCATTGAAAGCCTGGGAGCCCAGGTAGAGACTTGTTGCGGGGCCAGAGCCACCACAGAGATCCTCTGCTGTAGCAATGCCCAGTAGGAACATAAGGTTGGAGCTGCCACAGAGTCTCCAACCAGGGCAATGCATAGTGGAGCCCTGGGAGCAGGACTGCCACTGAGTCCCTAGAACTGTGAGGTTACTGGCAGCATGCATTGCCCACCTGGGAAACCTTCAGGCAGTGGATTCCAACCAGTTTGAGCAACCATGTGGCCTGTACTCTGCACCCATACAGATAGGGCTACCTGAGGCCTTGCGGGTTGGGCTCCCACCACAGTGTGTCCAGGAGGCCCCACATGGAGTCAAAAAAGATTATTCTCCAACTCTAAGATCTTTTGTTTTGTTTTGTGTGTGTGTGTGTGTTTTGTTTGTTTGTTTGTTTTAAGACAGAGTCTCTGTCACCCAGGTTAAAGTGCAGTTCACTGGGGCCTCAAACTCCTGGGCTCAAGCAGTACTCCCACCTCAGCCTCCCGAGTAGCTGAGACCACAGGTACTTACCACCATGGCCAGTTAATTTTTTTGTTTGTTTGTTTATTTGTTTGTTTGAGATGGAGTCTTGCTCTGTCGCCCAGGCTGGAGTGCAGTGGCACAATCCCGGCTCACTGCAAGCTCCGCCTCCCTGGTTCACGCCATTCTCCTGCCTCAGCCTCCTGAGTAGCTGGAACTACAGGCGCCTGCCGCCACACCCAGCTAATTTTTTTTGTATTTTTAGTAGAGATGGGGTTTCACCGTGTTAGCCAGGATGGTCTCCCACTCCACACCTTGTGATCCACCTGCCTCAGCCTCCCAAAATGCTGGGATTACAGGCGTGAGCCACTGTGCCCAACCCATGGCCAGCTAATTTTTACATCTTTTGTAGAGATGGAGCCTTACTGTGTTGCCTAGGCTGGTCTCAAACTCCTGGACTCAAGCGATCCTCCCGCCTCAGCCTCCCAAAATGCTGGGATTAAAGGCCAATTCTAAGATCTTGGAAGTAGATAACTTGTTTAGATTTCACAGGCTCACAGATGAGAGTTTGGACTTTTGAGATAAATTCATTTTCTTTGTGTATAACCCACTGTCAGGCATTCTGTTACAAGCAACAGAAAATGGACTAATAATACAAACTCAGAATAGCCAAAATAATGTTGAAAAAAAGAGCAAACACTGTACAGTTTCAGAATTTACTACAAAAGTATAGTAACCAAAAACAGTGGAATAAGGATAGACATATAAATTAATGTAGTTACATTCGAGTGTCCAGAAATAAACTCTGCTATTTGTGGTCAATTAATTTTTGACAAGGGTGCCAAGATAATTCAATGGGGGAAAGATAGGCTTTACAACAGATGGTTGGATATTAACATGCAAAAGAATAGTTAGACCTCTACTTCACACTATATACAAAAATTAACTCAAAATATGTCATAGACTTAAATGTCAGACTAAAAACTATAAAACTCTTAGAAGACAAGAGATATTCTTCATGAACTCAGATTAGGCAGTGGTTTCTTTGATATGATGCCAGAAGCATAAGTAACAAAAGGAAAAACAGGTTAGACTAGATCAAAATTTAAAATTTGTGTGCTAGAAACAAGACTACAAATAAAGTGAAAACACAACCCACAGAATGAGAGAAAATATTTGCAAACCATGTATCTGATAAGGGCCTAGTATCCATAATATATAAAGTATTCTTACAACTCAAACAATTGGCTGGCCACACTAGCTCATGTGTGTAATCCCAGTACCTTGGTTCATGTCTGTAATCCCAACACCTTGGGTGGCCGAGGTGTGAAAATCGCTTGAATCCAAGAGTTTGAGGCCAGTCTGGGCAACATAGCAAGACCCCACCTCTACAAAAAAATCCTTAAAAAGCAGCTGGGCGTAGCCGTGCACCTGTGGTCCCAACTACTCCAGAGGCTGTCGGGGGAGGATTGCTTACACTCAGGAGGTAGAGGCTGTTGTGAGCCATGATCATGCCACTGCACTACTGCACTCCAGCCTAGGCAACAGAGCAACACTGTGTCTCAAAAAAAAAAAAAAAAAAAGCCTACAAGTAAGGCAATAAATGATGAATAAATCAATTTTTTAAATGGGTAAAAGATTTGAATAGACGTTTCTCCAAAGAACATATGCAAATGTCAGCCGGGCGCTGTGGCTTACACCTGTAATCCCAGCACTTTGGGAGGCCGAGGAGGGCAGATCACAAGGTCAGGAGTTCAAGACCAGCCTGACCAACATAGTGAAACCCTGTCTCTACTAAAAATACAAAAATTAGCCGGGCGTGGTGCGTGCCTGTAATCCCAGCTACTCAGGAGGCTGAGGCAGGAGAATCACTTGAACCCAGGAAGGGGAGATTGCAGTGAGCTGAGATCGCACCACTGCAGTTCAGCCTGGGTGGCAGAGCGAGACTCTGTCTCAAAAAAAAGAACATATACAAATGTCCAATAAGCACATGAAAAAATGATCATCAGAGAAACGCAAATCATAACGACAGTGAGAAACCAGTTAACACCCATTCAGGTGCTATAATAAAAAAGACAAGGGATCAGGGGTGGGAGATTTAAAAAGAAGACATCCAGCAAGTGTTGAAAAGGATGTGGAGAAATTGGAACCCTCATACATTGCTGATGGGAACATCAAATGAAGACACATGTCCACACAAAACCATGTTCACAAATGTTCATGTAGAATTATTCATAATAGGCCGGGCACGGTGGCTTATGCCTGTAATCCCAGCACTTTGGGAGGCCGAGGTGGGTGGATCACCTGAGGTCAGGAGTTTAAGACCAGCCTGGCCAACATGGTGAAACCCCGTCTCTACTAAAAATACAGAATTAGCCAGGCATGGTGGCGCATGCCTGTAATCTCAGCTACTTGGGACGCTGAGGCAGAAGAATTGCTTGAACCCAGGAGGCAGAGGTTGCAGTGAGCCAAGACCACGTCACTGCACTCCAGCCTGGGCAACAAGAATGAAACTCCATCTCAAAAAAAAAAAAAG
>NW_026658649.1:0-3960 GCF_009828535.3 Hylobates moloch | reverse complement strand
ATTCAAGCCTGCTGCAGAAATTTGCATAAGTAACAAGAAGCCAAATGATAATTGCCAAGACAATGGGAAAAATGTCTCCAGGGCAAGTCAGAGGTCTTCATGGCAGACCCTCCCATTACAGACCCAGAGGCCTAGGAGGGAAAAATAGTTTCATGGGCTGGCCCAGGGACCCACTGTTCTATGCAGCCTCAGGACATGTCCTGGCTACTTCAGCTTCAGTTGTGGCTAAAAGGGGACAATGTACAGCTGAGGCCATTGCTTCAGAGAGTGCAAGCCTGTAGCCTTGGCAGCTTCCATGTGATGTTAAGCCTGCAGATACAGAGAAGTCAAGAATTGAGGTTTGGAACCTCCACCCAGATTTCAGAGGACGCATGGAAATGCTTGGATTTCCAGGCAGATGTTTGCTGCCAGAGTGGAAACCCCACGGAGAACCTCTGCTAGGGTAGTGCAAAAGGGAAATGTAGGGTTGAAGCCCCCACACAGAGTCCCCACTGCCTAGTGGAGCTGTGAGGAGAAGGCCACCATCCTCCAGACTCCCTGACAGCTTGCACCATTCACCTGGAAAAGCCACAGACACTCAACACCAGCCCATGAAAGCAGCCAGGATTGGGGGGCTGTACTCTGCAAAGCCACAGGGGTAGAGTTGCCCAAGGCATTGGGAGCCCACTTCTTGCACCAGCATGACCTGGATGTGAGACATGCAGTCAAAGGAGATCATTTTGGAACTTTAAAGTTTAATGAGTGCCTTGTTGGATTTCAGACTTGCACAGGGTCTATAGCCTCTTTATTTTGGCCAATTTCTCACATTTGGAACAGGCGTATTTACCCAATGGTTGTACCCCCATTGTATCTAGGAAGTAACTAACTTGCTTTTGATTTCACATGTTCATAGACTGAAGGGACTTGCCTTGTCTCAGATGAGACTTTGGACTTGGACTTTTGTGTTAATGCTGGAATGAGTTAAGACTTTGGGGTACCGTAGGAAGGGTATGACTGTGTTTCCAAATATGAGGACACGAGATTTGGGAGGTGCTAGGGGCATAATAATATTATTTGGTGGTGTCCCCACCCAAACCTCATCCTGAATTGTAGTTCCCATAATCCCCACATGTCGTGGGAGGGACCCTCTGGGAGGTCATTGAATCCTGAGGGCAGGTTTTTCCTGTGCTGTTCTCATGACAGTGAATAAGTCTCATGAGATCTAATGGTTTTTAAAGGGCAGTTCCCCTGCACATGTTCTCTTGCCTGCTGTCATGTAGGACGTGCCTTTGCTCCTCCTTCACCTTCTGCCATGATTGTGAGGCCTCCCAGCCATGTGGAACTGTGAGTCAATTAAATCTCTTTCCTTTATAAATTACCTGGTCTTGAATATGTTCTTATTGCAGCATGAGAACAGACTAATACAACCTCCATACATACCCCTAGGAAAGAGGCCAAATCTAGGAGGTCAAGCAGCAATGGCCTGTAAGCCCCACTTCCATGGTGTCTCACAGGATAAGACCCACTGGCCTGGAATTCCAGCAGCTACTAACAACAATGTTGTGCCTATCTGGGACAGAGTTCCTGGGTATAGGGACAGGCTGACATCTTTACTATTTGGACAACTCAGCCATTCCAGCCTGCAGGCTTTGGAGAGTCCAAACCAACCAGGGGCAGAAGTGATCCCCCAGCACAGCACAGCTGCTTTACCAAAACATGGACAGACTTCCTCTTTAAGCAGTTCCTCATCCCATTCCTCTGGACTTGGTGAAAGCTTCCAAGCAGTGTCTCCAGCCACTTTCTACAGGTGCATTTTGGCTGGCAACAGGTCCATACTTTACTGGGAGGGATTTCTCAGAAAAAGGTGAAAGCCACCATCTTTGCTGTTTCACAGCCTTCACTGGTGATACCTCCAGGTACTGGAAAATACAAGGTGACTAGGGATGGGAGCAGACCCCCAGAAAACTGCAGCATCCCTGTGGAAAAGTGGCAAGACTGCTAAAAGAAAAAAAAAATCCAAAGGTCGGCAACCTCAAAGATTGAAGGTAGGTAAGCCCACAAAGATGAGAAAGGATCAGTGCAAGAATGCTGAAAACTCAAAAAGCCAGAGTGCCTACTTTCCTCCAAATGACCGCATCACCTGTCCAGCAAGGGTTTGGAACTGGGCTGAGGCTGAGATGGCTGAATTGGAATTAGAATTAGAAGTAGAATTCAGAATATGGATAAAAATGCACACAATGCAAAGAAGCTAAATATCATGATAAAACATTGCAAGAGCTGACAAAGTAACCAGTAGAGACAAGAACATAACTGACCTGATAGAGCTGAAAAACACACCAAAAGAATTTAATAATGCAATAATAATTATTAATAGCAGGATAAACCAAACAAAGGGACGAATCTCAGAGCTTGAATACTGTATTCTGAAAAGTAAGACAAATAGACAAGAATGAGAAAAAATATTGACAAAAAAATGAACAAAACATCTAACAAATACGGGATTATGTAAAGAGACTGAATCTGTGACTGATTGGTGCACCTGAAAGAGATGGGGAGAATGGAACTAATCTGAAAAATATATTTCAGGATATCGTCCATAAGAAGTATCCCAATCTAGACAGACAGGCCAACATTCAAATTCAGGAAATCCAGAAAACTCCTGTAAGATACTCCACAGGAATATCATCCTCAAGACATATAATCATCAGATTCTCCAAGGATGAAATGAAGGAAAAAATGATAAGAGCAGCTAAAAAGAAAGGCCAGGTCACCTACAAAGGGAAGCCCATCAGACTAACAGCAGACCTCTCAGCAGAAATCCTACAAGCCAGAAACCCTACAAGCCAAAATTCTTAAAGAAAAGAAACTCCAAACCAGAACTTCCTATCTGGCCAAACCAAGCTTCCTAAGTGAAGGAGAAATAAGATCCTTTTCAGACAAGCAAATGCTGAGGGAATTTGTTTCCACCAGACTTGCCTTAAAAGAACTCCTGAAGGAAGCAATAAACATGGAAAGGAAAGATCATTAACAGCCACTACAAAAACACACTGAAATACAGAGACCAGTGACATTATAAAGCAACCACATAAACAAATCTGCAAACTAACCAGCTAACATAATGATGACAGGATCAAATACACAGATATTAATAATAACCTTAAATGTAAATGTAAACACCCCAGTTAAAAGACACAGAGTGGCAAACTGGATAAAGAACTAAGATCCATTGGTATGCTGTCTTCAAGAGATCCATCCCACATGCAATGATACACACAGGATCACAGTGAACAGATGGAGGAAAATCTACCAAGCAAATGGAAAACAGAAAAAAGCAATCCTAGTTTCTGACAAAACAGACTTTAAACCAATAAAGATTTTAAAAAGACAAAGGAGGGCATTACATAAGGGTAAAGGATTTCATTCAAAAAGAAGATCTAACTGTCCTAAATATATATGAATGCAACACAAGAGCACCCAGATTTGGAAAGCAAGTTCTTAGAGACCTGCAAAGAAATTTAGACTCCCACACAATAATAGTGGGAGATGTTAACACCCCACTGACAATATTAGACAAATCATCAAGCAGAAAATAAGAAATATATTCAGGACCTGAACCTCAGCCCTGGATCAAATGCACTAGATAGGTATCTACAGAACCTATCAGAACCCAAAATATAACAGAATATATATTCTGTTCATCACCACATGGCACTTACTCTAAAATCAATCACATAACTGAAAGTAAAACACTCCTCAGCAAATGCAAAAGAACTGAAATGATAACAAACCATCTCTCAGACCACAGTGCAATCAAATTAGAATTCAAGACTGAGAAATTCACTCAAAACCATACAATTACACGGAAGTTGAATAACCTGTTATTGAACAGTTTTGGGGTAAATAATGAAATTAAGGCAGAAATGAAGAAGTTCTTTGAAACTAATGAGAACAAAGATACAATGTACCAGAATCTCTGGGACA
>NW_026658648.1:0-3960 GCF_009828535.3 Hylobates moloch | reverse complement strand
CTTAATATTTTTTCCTTCATTTCAACCTTGGTGAATCTGACGATTATATGTCCTGGGGTTGCTCTTCTCGAGGAGTATCTTTGTGGTGTTCTCTGTATTTCCTGAATTTGAATGTTGGCCTGTTTTGTTGGGTTGGGGATGTTCTCCTGGATAATATCCTGTAGAGTGTTTTCTAACTTGGTTCCACTCTCCCTGTCACTTACAGGTACACCAATCAAACATAGGTTTGGTCTTTTCACATAGTCCCCTATTTCTTGGAGGCTTTGTTCGTTCCTTTTCATTCTTTTTTCTCTAATCTTGTCGTCACACTTTATTTCATTAAGTTGATCTTCAATCTCTGATATCCTTTTTTTCTGCTTGATCGATTCAGCTATTGGTACTTGTGTATGCTTCACAAAGTCCTCATGCTGTGTTTTTTCAGTTCCATCAGGTCATTTATGTTCTTCTCTAAACTAGTTATTCTAGTTAGCAATTCCTCTAACCTTTTTTCAAAGTTCTTAGCTTCCTTGCATTGGGTTAGAGCATGCTCCTTCAGCTAGGAGGAGTTTGTTATTACACACCTTCTGAAGCCTACTTCTGTCAATTCGTCAAACTCCCCTTGCTGGGGAGGAGTTGTCATTCTTTGGAAGAGAAAAGGCGCTCTGGTTTTTGGAATTTTCAGCCTTTTTGTGCTGGTTTTTCCTCATCTTCATGGATTTATCTACCTTTGGTCTTTGATGTTGGTGACTTTCAAATGGGGTTTCTGTGTGGACGTCCTTTTTGTTGATGTTGATGCTATTCATTTCTGTTTGTTAGTCCTCCTTCTAACAGTCAGGCCCCTCTGCTGCAGGTCTGCTGGAGTTTGCTGGAGGTCCACTCCAGACCCTGTTTGCCTGGATATCACCAGCGGAGGTTGCAGAAGAGCAAAGATTGCTGCCTGTTCCTTCCTCTGGAAGCGTCGTCCCAGAGGGGCATCCACCAGATGGCAGCTGGAGCTCTCCTGTATGAGGTGTCTGTTGATTCCTGCCGGAGGTGTATCCCAGTCAGGAGGCATGGGGGTCAGGGACCCACTTGAGGAGACAGTCTGTCCCTTAGCAGAGCTTGAGCACTGTGCTGGGAGATCTGCTGCTCTCTTCAGAGCCAGCAGGCAGGAACATTTAAGTCTGCTGAAGATGTGCCCACAGCTGCCCCTTCCCCCAGGTGCTCTGTCCCAGGGAGATGGGAGTTTTATCTATAGGCCCCTGACTGGGGCTGCTGCCTTTCTTTCAGAGATGCCCTGCCCAGAGAGGAGGAATCTAGAAAGGCAGTCTGGCTATAGTGGCTTTAGGGAGCTGCAGTAGGCTCTGCCCAGTTCGAACTTCCTGGTGGCTTTGTTTACACTGTGAGGGGAAAACTCAAGCCTCAATAATGGGGGATGCCCCTCCCCCTACCTAGCTCTAGCATCCCAGGTCAACCTCATAGTGCTGTGATGGCAGCGAGAATTTCAGGCCAGTGGATCTTAGCTTGCTTGGCTCCATGGGGGTGGGATCCACTGAGGTAGACCACTTGGCTCCCTGGCTTCAGCCCCCTTTCCAGGGGATTGAACGGTTCTGTCTCGCTGTTGTTCCAGGCACCACTGGAGTATGAAAGAAAACTCCTACAGCTAGCTTGGTGTCTGCCCAAACAGCCACCCAGTTTTGTGCTTGAAACCCAGGGCCCTGGTGGTGTAGGCACCCGAGGGAATCTCCTGGTCTGTGGGTTGCGAAGACTATGGGAAAAGCATAGTATTTGGGCCGGAATGCAATGTTCCTCACGACACAGTCTGTCACAGCTTCCCTTGGGTGGGGGAGGGAGTTCCCCAATCCCTTGTGCTTCCCGGGTAAGGTGATGCCCCATCCTGCTTCAGCTTGCCCTCCATGGGCTGCATGATCTGTCTAACCAGTCCCAACGAGATGAGCCAGGTACCTCAGTTGGAAATGGAGAAATCACCTGCCTTCTGGGTTGATCTGGCTGGCAGCTGCAGACTGCAGCTGTTCCTATTCGGCTATCTTGCCAGCCCATCCTAAATATTTTCTTATGTAAAAGTATGTTGGCCAAGTACTTGTGTAACTGAATGAAGAAATTTGCTAATATTTGGTGACCACAGAAAAAGAGTATGACAGAATCCAATTAGTAAGTCAGCTACATTTGACACATTTAAAGGAGACTCAATGTTTATGTGACTTACCAAAATTTAATACAAGAAAATAGTTAATAACTAGTACTTCTATGTTCTCCATATAGTAAGCACCCCTCTGAAACAGTATAATGCATCAGTCAGAAGACCTGATGCATTTAACACAAGGAAGCAGAAATGATACCCTAAATATTCTGTAAGTATACATATTTCATATTTATAAATAGTTCATCAATCACTAAGCCTTACATTTAGTAACCCTGCCAGCTCTGATGAAGAAACAGGGACCAGATTCGTTTAAACAACCACAAAATTGAACAACATAAATAAAAGAATACTTTTTACACAATAAACGACAGGCAGTACAGAACAGCAATCCCTGGGAGAAGGAAAACAAATGGTGAGCCTCATTATTGCCACAGCTTACTGCCTGGGGACAGTTTATGGTCCACAGTCCAGAGATGAGAAACTGGAATGCAGCCCAGTGGTCCCCCAGTTGAAGAAACAGAGTTAAGAAATGGGAGATGCCAAGGCAAACTAAAATTAGCAGGACAGAATACTAGAGAGAAGAAAGCTACAAAAAGAGAATTCCAGAGGTCTGCAGAGGGTTAAGCTTGAGTCTTTAGCTGAGTACTGATCAGTGCATGGATGTGAGGATACTACTCAAAACCAGGGAAGAACCATGGGAAGGAGTAGAATCCTTCCGGGAGCTGACACAGGGTCAGGAAGAGTTCTGCTTTCCACTAGCCAGAGTGGAAAAACCTTGTCATATATGGGACATTCAGTAAAGTACTCAGAAGAGCAATGCCTGGATAGTGAAGGAAAATCAGCTATTGATTAAAGACTGCTCTGACTGTGTCCAAAAACAAAAACCAGATAAATAAATAAATGAAGCCTTAAAAAAGTCAAATTATTTCCAGATAATTTAATTGTGTTCCAAAACACAGGTCAAAATAGTGAAAGGAATACAAAAATATCCAGGACCCACTAAAGCAAAATTCACAATATCTGGCACCTAACAAAAAAATCACCAAGCAGACAAAAAAGCAGAAACATACGATTCTTTAAAAAAAAAAAAAAAGAGAGAGAGAGAACTATCAGTCAAGAGAAACAGACCTAAAAAGACATAGGTACTAGACTTAGTAGACAGGGACATTTAATAAGTTATAATACCTATATCCCATATGTTCAAGAAGGTAAAGAAAAGCATAAACATAATAAAAGTAGATATGGAAGATATAAAAAGGACCCAAATCAAATTTCTAGAAATGAAAAATATAGTAAGACTAAAAATACAATAAATGAGATTAATAGCAGATTAGATACCTCAGAAGAAAAAAATTAATAAACTTGAAGTCATAGCTTTAGAAGGTATTCAACATGAAATACAGAAAGAAAAACCTGCAGGAAAAAGATACAGCAAAAAAAGAACAAGGCCAGGCGTGGTGGCTCATGCTTGTAATCCCAGCACTTTGGGAGGCCAAGGTGGGTGGGTCACCTGAGATCAGGAGTTCGAGACCAGCCTGGCCAGCATGGCGAAACCCCATCTCTACTAAAAATACAAAAATTAGCCAGGCATGGTGGCATGTGCCTTTAGTCCCAGTCACTCGGGAGGCTGAGGCAGGAGAATTGCTTGAACCTGGGAGGCAGAGGTTGCAGTGAGTTGAGATCATGCCACTGCACTCCAGCCTGGGCAAAAGAGCGAGGCTCCATCTCAAAAAAAAGAAAAAAAGAAACAAGGCAAACCAGAAGACAGTGGAGCAATATTTTTAAAGCACTCAAAGAAAAAACAAAAAGACTGTCAACCTAGAATTCAATACCCAGCA
>NW_026658647.1:0-3961 GCF_009828535.3 Hylobates moloch | reverse complement strand
CACGGTGGCAGCGGAGGCGTCTCGCATGGTGGAAGTGGGAGCAGAAGGGAGTGAGAGGGAAGAAGCTGCACACTCTGTTGCCCAGGCTGGAGTGCGGTGGCCTGATCTTGGCTCACTGTAACCTCTGCCTCCCAGGTTCAAGCCATTCTCCTGCCTCAGCCTCCTGAGTAGCTGGGATTACAGGCACCCATCACCATGCCTGGCTAATTTTTGTATTTTTAGTAAAGATAGGGTTTTGCCTGTTGGCCAGGCTGGTCTTGAACTCTTGACCCAGGTGATCTACCCGCCTCGGCCTCCCAAAGTGCTAGGATTACAGGCGTGAGCCACTGTGCCCGGCCAGCTGCACACTTTTAAGCAGCCAGATCACATGAAAACTCTCTCACTATCCAGAGGACAGCATCAAAGGGATGGTGCTAAATCGTTTCTAAGAAACCACCCCCATGATCCAATCACCTCCCACCAGGCCCCACCTCCAACACTGGAGACTATAACTGAACATGAGATTTGGTTGCGGACACAGATCCAAACCTATCAATGACCTAGGGCAAGTCTCTCTTCTTTTTATTTTGGAGACGGAGTCTCGCTCTGTTGCCCAGGCTTGAGTGCAGTGGCACGATCCCGGCTCACTGCAACCTCTGCCTCTCAGGTTCAAGCAATTCTCCTCCCTCAGCTTCCCAAGTAGCTGGGATTACAGGTGCGTGCCACCACGCCAGGCTAATTTTTGTATTTTTAGTAGAGACGGGGTTTCAGCATGTTGGCCAGGCTGGTCTCAAACTCCTGACCTCAGGTGATCTGCCAGCCTCAGCCTCCCAAAATGTTGGGATTACAGGTGTGAGCCACTGTACCCCATGGCAAGTCTCTTTTCTGAAAAAAGGAAACAGTCAAATGATCTCATAGGATTGCAGTCATAATGACAACAGGAATAACATAATCAAGAGCACATTGGGGGCGCTTGAGAAATAGTCCTCCCTCCCAGACACATGGGTAGGCTAAGTCCTCTAAATGTGCTCGAGGGTGCATGCTTTGAACTAGAGATGCCTTTTTCCGGAAGAAATCACTCTCTGGTGGACTGGCGGTGTTCCATGATAGCCCATTACATTCCGTTTTTAAGGCTGAGAACATTTTCATTAGGAAATATTTCAAACCTTCAGAAAAGTACAAGAAATAATATGACACCCATGTATGTACCCTAGAGAATTAATAGATGTTAGCATTTTGTCACGCTTGCTTCAGATCTCTCTTTTACAGAAGGAAGAAAGTGTTACAGATACACTGAGGCAAAGCTGTTAATTAAGAATGTAGCTGAACTCTGGTTCCGATGAGGAATTCTGGGCCAGGCCTTTGTGGGTACTAGGGATGTGAGTGAGTTCTCTGGCTTCTGTGAGCTCATCGTCCAGCCGGGAAGGCAGACTCATCAATGGACGATTGTCCTACACTGGGACAAATGCTGCACTAGTGAAATATACAAGACCAATAGTGGCGGTGGGGAGTGTGAGAGGTCAGAGAGGGCTTCCTGGAGGAGGTGACATCTAAGATGTACCTTGAAAAAGTGAGTAGGTGCTGGATGTGGTGGCTTTTGCCTGTAATCCCAGTACTTTGGGAGCCCCAGGCAGGTAGATTGCCTGAGCCCAGGAGTTTGAGACCAGCCTGGGAAACATAGTGAAACCAAGTCTGTAATAAAAATATAAAAATTAGCCAGGTGTGGTGGCACATGCCTGTAGCCCCAGATACTTGGAAGGCTAAGGTGGGAGGATTGCACTCCAGCTAGGGCAACAGTGAGGCCCTGTATAAAAAAAAAAAAAAAAAGGAAAATAAAAAGTGAATGGAATTTTGTTGGGCAGACAAAGGGAGAGGTGGGCTTTTCGGGGGAAGGGGCATCATATGTAAAGGTGGGGAGGCTGGAAAAAGTGTGTGAACTGGGATTGTGATACACAGGGTGGTGCAGCTTTTTTTCTTCCTTTGAGACAGGGTCTTGTTCTGTTGTCCAGGTTGGAGTGCTGTGGCACGATCTCAGCTCACTGCAGCCTACACCTCCTGGGCTCAAACAATCTTCCCACCTCAGCCTCCCCAGTAACTGGGACCACAGACACACACCACCATGGCCAACTAATTTTTTTTTTTTTTTTTTTGGAGAGACGGGTTTTGGCATTTTGCTGAGGCTGGTCTCAAACTCCTGGCCTGAAGTGATCCGCCCTCCTTGGTCTCCCAAAGTTCTGGGATTATAGGCGTGAGCCACTGTGCCTGGTCTGGGTGGTGCAACTTCTGTCTGACTTTTTGAACTGTCAGATATATCTGTTTCCTGTGGCTGCCATAAGAAATTATCACACACCAAGTAGCTTAAAATAACAGGAATTTATTGTCTCACAGTTCTGGAGGCTGGAAGTCTGCAAGCAAGGTGTGGGCAGGACCATCCTCTTTCTGAAGACTTAGGAGAGCATCGTGCTTTGCTTTTCCCGGCTCTTGGTGGCTGCCAGCAGCCCTGGAGTTCCTTGGCTCATAGATGCCTCACTGCAACCTTTGCCTCTGTCATCACCTGGCCTTTTCCCTTGGTGTCTCTGTCTCTTCTCCTATTTATTTGAGACAGAGTCTTGCTCTGTTGAGCAGGCTGGAGTGCAGTGGCATGATCTTGGCTCAATGCAACCTCTGCCTCCCAAGGAGCTGGCACTACAGGCACATGCCACCATGCCTGGCTAATTTTTTGTATTTTTAGTAGAGACAGGCTTTTACCATGTTGGTCAGGCTGATCTTGGACTCCTGACCTCAGGCGATCCACCTGTCTTGGCCTCCCAAAGTACTGGAATTACAAGCATGAGCCACCACGCCTGGTCTTCCCCTCTTCTTATAAGGACATCAGTCATAATGGATTAAGGACCCACACTAATTTGGTATGAGCCCATCTTAATGTAACTAATTATAGCTGCAAAGACCCTATTTCCAGATAAGGTCACATTCTGGGGTACTGCAGATAGGACTTCAATGTGTCTGTTTTGGGTGACACAAACCCATAACAGGTGCTTTGCATGTAGATAGAGATCTCTCCTGCCCCACATACTTCATGGAAGACCTGGCCTCCTCATTTCAGGGTTCCTTTCTTGGAAGGAAGCTCTAGAAAGAGGTTGAGCTTTGGAACAGTTTCAGGAAGGCCCAGCTAGTTTTTATTAACCTCTTCAGTGAGCCCCAATATTGGGTTCATCCTGCAATAGGATGGGAAGGCGAGATGATGCAGACTGTGATAGAAGTATCAGAGAAAGAGGATGCCACAGAGAGCTGCATCAACATCAGAGGCAGAGGCGATGTGGTTCCCTCCGCATGAAGCTGGCTGTGAATCTCCTTACAAAGGGGATTCTTTGCGCCCCAAGCAAGAGAAGGAGAGGTAGGTGGGACCATCATGGAAAGCTGATTCTGGTTTTGGCTGAGTCCAGAGGGCCAGAACTGCCTTCTCTCCCAAGCGCCATCAGCACCAAGAAGCCCGAAGGAGTCAGGCAGGAATTTTGGGGTGGAGGGATTTGCTTTATGCGGGAGATGGTGGAGTGGGGGAGGTACAATTTTCCATCAGAGGAGAGAGAAGAGGAGCAAGGAAAGAACTTCACATTCAATCACGGCACTTAACCTTTACAAGGACGCTATTGTGTCCAGAATTGGTGGGTTCTTGGTCTCACTGACTTCAAGAATGAAGCTGCGGACCCTCACAGTGAGTGGTACAGTTCTTAAAAGTGGCGTGTTTGGAGTTGGTTCCTTCTGATGTTTGGATGTGTATGGAGTTTCTTCCTTCTGGTGGGTTTGTGGTCTCGCTGGCTCAGGAGTGAAGCTACAGACCTTCGTGGTGTTACAGCTCTTAAGGTGGAGTTGTTCATTCCTCCCGGTGGGTTCATGGTCTCGCTGGCTTGCGAAGTGAAGCTGCAGACCTTCATGGTGAGTGTTACAGCTCATAAAGGCAGTGTGGACCCAAAGAGTGAGCAGC
>NW_026658646.1:0-3961 GCF_009828535.3 Hylobates moloch | reverse complement strand
CACTATGTTGAATAGGAGTGGTGAGAGAGGGCATCCCTGTCTTGTGCCAGTTTTCAAAGGGAATGCTTCCAGTTTTTGCCCATTCAGTATGATATTGGCTGTGGGTTTGTCATAGATAGCTCTTATTATCTTGAGATACGTCCCATCAATACCTAATTTATTGAGAGTTTTTAGCATGAAGGGTTGTTGAATTTTGTCAAAGGCCTTTTCTGCATCTATTGAGATAATCATGTGGTTTTTGTCTTTGGTTCTGTTTATATGCTGGATTACATTTATTGATTTGCATATGTTGAACCAGCCTTGCATCCCAGGGATGAAGCCCACTTGATCATGGTGGATAAGCTTTTTGATGTGCTGCTGGATTCGGTTTGCCAGTATTTTATTGAGGATTTTTGCATCAATGTTCATCAAGGATATTGGTCTGAAATTCTCTTTTTTGGTTATGTCTCTGCCAGGTTTTGGTATCAGGACGATGCTGGCTTCATAAAATGTGTTAGGGAGGATTCCCTCTTTTTCTATCGATTGGAATAGTTTCAGAAGGAATGGTACCAGTTCCTCCTTGTACCTCTGGTAGAATTCAGCTGTGAATCCATCAGGTCCTGGACTCTTTTTGGTTGGTAAGCTATTGATTATTGCCACAATTTCAGAAGCTGTTATTGGTCTATTCAGAGATTCAACTTCCTCCTAGTTTAGTCTTGGGAGGGTGTATTTGTCAAGGAATTTATCCATTTCTTCTAGATTTTCTAGTTTATTTGCATAGAGGTGTTTGTAGTATTCTCTGATGGTAGATTGTATTTCTGTGGGATCGGTGGTGATATCCCCTTTTTCGTTTTTTATTGCATCTATTTGATTCTTCTCTCTTTTCTTCTTTATTAGTCTTGCTAGCGGTCCATCAATTTTGTTGATCTTTTCAAAAATCCAGCTCCTGGATTCATTAATTTTTTGAAGGGTTTTTTGTGTCTCTATTTCCTTCAGTTCTGCTCTGATTTTAGTTATTTCTAGCCTTCTGCTAGCTTTTGAATGTGTTTGCTCTTGCTTTTCTAGTTCTTTTAATTGTGATGTTAGGGTGTCAATTTTGGATCTTTCCTGCTTTCTCTTGTGGGCATTTAGTGCTATAAATTTCCCTCTACACACTGCTTTGAATGTGTCCCAGAGATTCTGGTATGTTGTGTCTTTGTTCTCGTTGGTTTCAAAGAACATCTTTATTTCTGCCTTCATTTCATTATGTACCCAATAGTCATTCAGGAGCAGGTTGTTCAGTTTCCATGTAGTTGAGCGGTTTTGAGTGAGTTTCTTAATCCTGAGTTCTAGTTTGATTGCACTGTGGTCTGAGAGACAGTTTGTTATAATTTCTGTTCTTTTACATTTGCTGAGGAGAGCTTTACTTCCAACTATGTGGTCAATTTTGGAATAGGTGTGGTGTGGTGCTGAAAAAAATGTATATTCTGTTGACTTGGGGTGGAGAGTTCTGTAGATGTCTATTAGGTCCACTTTATGTAGAGCTGAGTTCAATTCCTGGATATCCTTGTTAACTTTCTGTCTCGTTGATCTGTCTAATGCTGACAGTGGGGTGTTAAAATCTCCCATTATTATTGTGTGGGAGTTTAAGTCCCTTTGTAGGTCACTGAGGACTTGCTTTATGACTCTGGGTGCTCTTGTGTTGGGTGCATATATATTTAGGATAGTTAGCTCTTCTTGTTGAATTGATCCCTTTACCATTATGTAATGGCCTTCTTTGTCTCTTTTGATCTTTGTTGGTTTAAAGTCTATTTTATCAGAGACTAGGATTGCAACCCCTGCCTTTTTTTGTTTTCCAGTTGCTTGATAGATCTTCCTCCATCCCTTTATTTTTTTATTTCATTTTTTTTTTTTGAGACAGAGTCTCGCTCTGTCGCCCAGGCTGGAGTGCAGTGGCGCGATGTCGGCTCACTGCAAGCTCTGCCTCCCGGGTTCATGCCATTCTCCTGCCTCAGCCTCTCCGAGTAGCTGGGACTACAGGCGCCCGCCACCATGCCCGGCTAATTTTTTGTATTTTTAGTAGAGACGGGGTTTCACCGTGGTCTCGATCTCCTGACCTCGTGATCCGCCCACCTCGGCCTCCTAAAGTGCTGGGATTACAAGCGTGAGCCACCGCGCCCGGCCCATCCCTTTATTTTGAGTCCATGTGTGTCTCTGCACATGAGATGGGTTTCCTGAATACAGCACACTGATGGGTCCTGACTCCTTATCCAGTTTGCCAGTCTGTGTCTTTTGATTCGAGCATTTAGCCCATTTACATTTAACGTTAATATTGTTATGTGTGAATCTGATCCTGTCATTATGATGTTAGTTGGTTATTTTGCTCGTTAGTTGCTATAGTTTCTTCCTAGCCTCGATGGTCTTTACAATTTGGCATGTTTTTGCAGTGGCTGGTACCGGTTGTTCCTTTCCATGTTTAGTGCTTCCTTCAGGAGCTCTTTTAGGGCAGGCCTGGTGGTGACAAAATCACTCAGCGTTTGCTTGTCTGTAAAGTATTTTATTTCTCCTTCACTTATGAAGCTTAGTTTGGCTGGATAGGAAATTCTGGGTTGAAAATTCTTTTCTTTAAGAATGTTGAATATTGGCCCCCACTCTCTTCTGGCTTGTAGAGTTTCTGCTGAGAGATCAGCTGTTGGTCTGATGGGCTTCCCTTTGTGGGTAACCCGACCTTTCTGGCTGCCCTTAACATTTTTTCCTTCATTTCAACTTTGGTGAATCTGACAATTATGTGTCTTGGAGTTGCCCTTCTCGAGGAGTATCTTTGTGGCGTTCTCTGTATTTCCTGAATCTGAATGCTGGCCTGCCTTGCTAGATTGGGGAAGTTCTCCTGGATAATATCTTGCAGAGTGTTTTCCAACTTGGTTCCATTCTCCCCATCATTTTCAGGTACACCAATCAGACGTAGGTTTGGTCTTTTCACATAGTCCCAAATTTCTTGGAGGCTTTGTTCATTTCTTTTTATTCTTTTTTCTCTAAACTTCCCTTCTCTCTTCATTTCATTCATTTCATCTTCCATCAGTGATACCCTTTCTTCCAGTTGATCGCATCTGCTACTGAGGCTTCTGCAATCTTCGCGTAGTTCTCGAAACTTGGCTTTCAGCTCCATCAGCTCCTTTAAGCCCTTCTCTCCATTGGTTATTCTAGTTATCCATTCTTCTAATTTTTTTTCAAAGTTTTTAACTTCTTTGCTATTGTTTTGAATTTCCTCTCGTAGCTCAGAGTAGTTTGATCGTCTGAAGCCTTCTTCTCTCAACTCATCAAAGTCATCCTCCATCCAACTTTGTTCCGTTGCTGGTGAGGAACTGCGTTCCTTTGGAGGAGGAGAGGTGCTCTGTTTTTTAGAGTTTCCAGATTTTTTGCTCTGTTTTTTCCCCATCTTTGTGGTTTTATCTACTTTTTGTCTTTGATGATGGTGATGTACAGATGGGTTTTTGGTGTGGATGTCCTTTCTGTTTGTTAGTTTTCCTTCTACCAGACAGGACCCTCAGCTGCAGGTCTGTTGGAGTTTACTAGAGGTCCACTCCAGACCCTGTTTGGCTGGGTGTCAGCAGCGGTGGCTGCAGAACAGCGGATTTTCGTGAGACCACAAATTCAGCTATCTGATAGTTCGTCTGAAAGTTTTGTCTCAGAGGAGTACCCGGTTGAATGAGGTGTCAGTCTATCCCTACTGGGGGGGTGCCTCCCAGTTAGGCTGCTCGGGGTGAGGGACCCACTTTAGGAGGCAGTCTGTCCGTTCTCAGATCTCCAGCTGCGTGCTGGGAGAACCACTACTCTCTTCAAAGCTGTCAGTCAGACAGGGACATTTAAGTCTGTGGAGGTTCTTGCTGAGTTTTTGTTTGTCTGTGCCCTGCCCCCAGAGGTGGAGCCTACAGAGGCAGGCAGGCCTCCTTGAGCTGTGGTGGGATCCACCCAGTTCGAGCTTCCTGGCTGCTTTGTTTACCTA
>NW_026658645.1:0-3964 GCF_009828535.3 Hylobates moloch | reverse complement strand
AGATATGAAACTTACTTTTGATTTAGCAGTTCTGAAACACTCTTTCTGTAGAAACTGCCAGTGGACATACTGAGCGCTAAGGAGCCTATAGTGGAAAAAAGAATATCTTCAAATAAAAACGACACAGAAGCATTCTGCGAATCTTCTCTCTTTTCTGTACATTCAACTAAGAGAGTAGAAACTTAATTTTGATTGAGCAGTTCTGAAACCCTCTTCTGTAGAAACTGCAAGTGCACTATCTAAGCGCTAAGTGGAGAAAGGAATATCTTCAAATGAAATCTACACAGAAGCATTCTGCGAAACTGCTTTCTGTTCTGTGCATTCAGCTAACAGAGTTGAAGCTTCCTTTTGATTTAGCAGTTCTGAAACACATTTCCTGTAGAAACTGGAAGTGGATGTTCGGAGCGCTAACGGCCTTATAGTGGAAAAAGGAATATATTCACATAAAAACAACACAGAAGCATTCTGTGAAACTCCTTTCTGTTCTGTGCATTCAACTCTCAGAGTTGTACCTTAGTTTTGATTGAGCAGTTCTGAAACACAATTTCTGTAGAAACTGCAAGTGGACATTCGAGGCGCTAAGGGCCTCCAGTGGAAAAAGGAATGCCTTCAAGTAAAAACTACACAGAAGCATTCTGTGAAACATCTTTCTGCTCTGTGCATTCAACTAACAGAGTAGAAGCTTACTTTTGATGGAAGAGTTCTGAAACACTCTTTCTGTAGGAACTGCAACTGGACATTTGGAGCGCTAAGGGGCCTATTGGGGCAAAAGGAATATATTCAAATTAAAACTACACAGAAGCATTCTGTGAAATTCCTTTTGGTTCTGTGCATTCAACTACTAGAGTTGAAGCTTACCTTTGATTGAGCAGTTCTGAAACACACTTTCTGTAGAATCTGCGAGTGGACACTCAGAGCTCTAAGGGGCCTGTAGTGCAAAAAGGAATATCTTCGAATAACAACTACACAGAAGCATTCTGTGAAACTTCTTTCGGTTCTTTGCATTCCACTAACAGAGTTGAAGTTTCCTTTGGATAGAGCAGTTCTGAAACACTCTTTCTGTAGAAACTGCAAGTGGACATTCGGAGCCCTAAGGGGCCTATCGTGGAATAAGGAATATGTTCAAATAAAAACCACACAGAAGCATTCTGCGAATCTTCTTTCTTTTCTGTGCATTCAACTAACAGAGTTGAAACTTACTTTTGATTGAGCAGTTCTGAAACCCTCTTTCTGTAGAAACTGGAGGTGGACATTCAGAGCGCTAAGGGGCCTATAGTGGAGAAAGGAATATCTTCTAATGAAAACTACACAGAAGCATTCTGTGAAAGTTCTTTCTGTTCTGTGCATTCAACTAACAGTGGTGAAGCTTACTTTTGATTGATTATTTCTGAAACACTCTTTCTGTAGAAACAGCGAGTCGACATTCGGAGTGCTAAGTGGCCTATAGTGCCAAAAGGAATATATTCAAATGAGAACTACACAGAAGCATTATGCAAAACTTCTTTCTGTTCTGTGCATTCAACTAACAGTGTTGAAGCTTCCTTTTGATTGAGCAGTTCTGAAACACTCTTTCTGTAGAAACTGCAAGTCGACATTCCAAGCGCTAAGTGGTCTATAGTGGAAAAAGGACTATCTTCAAATAAAAACTACGCAGAAGCCTACTGCGAAATTTCTTTCTGTTCTGTGCCTTCAAGTTACATAGTTGAACCATACTTTTGTTTGAGCAGTTCTTAAAACTCTATCTGTAAAAACTGCCAGTGGACAGTCGGAGCTCTAAGGGGCCAATAGTGGAAAAGGAATATCTTCAAATAAAAACGACACAGAAGCATTCTGTGAATCTTCTTTCTGTTCTGTGCATTCAACTAACACAATTGAACCTTACTTTTGATTGAGCAGTTCTGAAACACCCTTTCTTTAAAAACTGCAAGTGGACTTTTGGAGAGCTAAGGGGCCTATAGTGGAAAAAGGAAGATCTTCAAATAAAAACTACACAGAAGCATTGTGTGAAACTTCTTTCTGTTCAGTGCATTCAACGAACAGAGGTGAACCTTACTGTTGATTGAGCAGTTCTGAAACACTCTTTCTGTAGAAACTGCAAGTGGACATTCTGCGCTCTCAGGGGCCTATAGTGGCAAAAGGAATATGTTCAAATATAAACGACACAGTATAATTCTGCGAATCTACTTTCTGTTCTGTGCATTCAACAAACAGTTTTCAACCTTAGTTTTGATTAAGCAGTTCTGAAACACTCTTTCTGTGGAAACTGCAAGTGCACATTCTGAGTGCTAAGGCGCCTATAGTGGAAAAGAGAATATCTTCAAATAAAAAGTACACAGAAGCATTCGGTGAAACTTCCTTCTGTTCTGTGCATTCAACTAACAGAGTTGAAGCTTACTTTTGATTGAGCAGTTCTGAAACACTCTTTCTGTAGAAACTGCAAGTGGACATTCGGAGCGCTAAGTGGTCTATAGTGGAAAAAGGACTATTTTCAAGGAAAAACTACACGGAAGCATAATGCGAATCTTCTTTCTGTTCTGTGCCTTCAAGTAACAGAGTAGAACCTTACTTCTGATTGATCACTTCTGAAACAATCTTTCGGTGGAAAATGCAATTGGACCTTCAGTGCGCTAAGGGGCCTTTAGTGGAAAAATAAATATCTTCAAATAAAAACTACATTGAAGCATTCGGTGACACTGCTTTCTGGTCTGTGCCTGCAACTAACAGAGTTGAACCTTACTTTTGATTGAGCAGTTCTGAAACACTGTTTCTGTAGGAACTGCAAGTGGACATTCGGAGCGCTAAGGAGCCTATAGTGGAGAAAGCAATATCTTCAAATGAAAACTACACAGAAGCATTCTGTGAAATTTCTTTTGTTCTGTCCATTCAACTAACAGAGCTGAAGCATACTTTTGATTGATTAGTTCTGAAACACTCTTTCTGTAGAAACTGCAAGTGGACATTCTGAGCACTAGGGCTGCTATAGTGGAAAAAGGAATATCTTCAATTAAAAACTACAAAGAAGAATTCTGTGAAACTGTTTTCTCTTCTTTGCATTCAACTAACAGAGATGAACATTACATTTGATTGAGGAGTTCTGAAACCCTCTTTTGTAGACACTGCAATTGGACATTCAAAGCGCTACGGGGCCTATAGTGGAAAAAGGAATATCTTCAAATAAAAAGTACCGAGAAGCATTCTGCGAAACATCTTTCTGTTCTGTGGATTGAACTAACGGAGTAGAAGCTTAGTTTTGTTTCAGGAGTTCTGAAAAACTCTTTCTGTAGAAACTGCAAATGGACTTTCAGAGTGCTAAGGGGCCTCCACTGTAAAAAGGAATATCTTCAAATAAAAACCACACAGAGGCATTCTGTGAAACTTCTTTCTGTTCTGTGCATTCAACTAACAGACTTGACCATTACTTTTGATCGAGCAGCTCTGAAACACTCTTTCTGTAGAAACTGCAAGCGGACATTCGGAGGGCTAAGGGACCTATAGTGGAAAAAGGAATATGTTCAAATACAAACTAGACAGGAACATACTGCGAAACTCATTTCTTTTCTGTGCATTCAACTAATAGAGTTTACCCTTTTTTTTGAATAATCAGTTCTGAAAGACTCTTTCTGTTGAAACTGCATGTGGACGTATGGAGCGCTAAGGGGCCTATAGTGGAAAAAGGAATATCTTCAAATAAAAACTACACAGAAGCATTCTGTAAAACTTCTTTGTGTTCTGTGCATTCAACTAACAGAGTTGAACCTTACTTTTGATTGAGCAATTCTGAAACACTCTTTCTGTAGAAACTGCAAAAGGACTTTCGGAGCCCTAAGGGGCCTCTAGTGAAAAAAGGAATATCTTCAAATAAAAACTACACAGAAGCATTCTGTGAAACTTCTTTCCGTTCTGTGTATTCAACTAACAGATATGAAACTTACTTTTGATTTAGCAGTTCTGAAACACTCTTTCT
>NW_026658644.1:0-3964 GCF_009828535.3 Hylobates moloch | reverse complement strand
GAACAGACACTTCTTAAAAGAAGACATTTATGTGGTCTACAAATATATGAAAAAAAGCTCATCATCACTGGTCATTAGAGAAATGCAAATCAAAAACAAAATGAGATACCATCTCATGCCAGTTAGAATGGCCATCAGTAAAAAGCCAGGAAACAACAGATGCTGGAGAGGTTGTGCAGAAACACAAATGCTTTTATACTGTTGGTAGGAGTGTAAATTAGTTCAAGCATTGTGGAAGACAGTGTGGTGATTCCTCAAGGATCTAGAACCAGAAATATCATTTGACCCAGCAATCCCGTTACTGGGTATATACTCAAAGGATTATAAATTATTCTACTATAAAGACACATATGTTTATTGTAGCACTATTCACAATAGCAAAGACTTGGAATCAACCCAAATGCCTATCAATGATAGACTGCATATGGAAAATGTGGCACATATATACCAATGGAATACTATGCAGCCTTAAAAAAGGATGAGTTCATATCCTTCGCAGATACATGGATGAAGCTCGAAACCATCATTCTCAGCAAACCAACACAGGAACAGAAAACCAAACACTGAATGTTCTCACTCGTAAGTGGGAGTTGAATAATGAGAGTACATGGACACAATGAGGGGAACATCACACACCAGGGCCTGTTGCGGGGTGGGGGGCTAGTGGAGGGATAGCATTAAATACGTAGTGTAGATGATGGGTTGATGGGTGCAGCAAACCACCATGGCGCATGCATACCTATGTAACAAATCTGCACGTTCTGCCCATGTATCCCAGAACGTAAAGTATAATAAAAAAGCAATAATAAAAATAAATACATAAAAATTAACCAAAAAAGAAAAAGAAAAGAAAGATAAAATAAGACAAGTGAATTGCTTAGATCAAGTTACTCTTGGATAGCTAGCAGGGTTCACCTGCCCTCTAGTCATATATTCATTCCATTAACCAAGGCTAGCAGAGGTGAAAATGAGAACTATTTGCCATGGAGGCTCATGCCTTTGGCTATGAAATGTTTTAAGCTTAGTTAGGATAAATTTCACACCAGAAGGACCTGTGATTCGCAATTGCGTTGCTCTCATCTATTTCCTCTAGTAAATAGAGAGACAAAAACTGTACACTCACTGTAACAAAATGCCATCCATTTAAGACTTTCTTTTATAGCATGGCTGCTAATATTGTGTCAATGAACCAGTGTTCCAGATGTCACCCAATTGATGTATTTTTAAATAAATTGCAAATTTACTCTACTGAATAATATAATTGATAAAACCACCATATCTTTGGACTTCAATAAAGTGTCTGTGTGATAGTGTTGTTCTTCATTACATGCCTGAATGCACTCATTAAGCTCAGAGTGAACAATAAGCATAAAGAAGCACAAAAAGGGTGAGACTGAACCAGCAGGAAGCATGCATTTCAAGCACCCCAGGATCTGGCAGGTCTGTTCCTTGAGAAGGAGAATGTTCCAAGCACCACATCCACATTTCATATTCAAGACATGATTTAGCTTTTTGCTTTTTAGTGAGAAATGAAAGCTGCATATCCTTGGTTATCAACATAAAACTGAGATGGGAAGATTTTTAAATTGAGTATTGTCCGTTTTTTAAGTTATTGACACTTTTTGCCTGCATTACTTAAAACTCTAAGCTTATTTTCAATCTCATTTTTCCTCAGGCTGTATATGCCTTTGCCTTAAAATAGCACCGTATTCCTAAGGAGCTTCTGAGACATTTTCATTCTCTCCTTGCTATCTGATAGCAAAGGATGCACCCAGCCAGTGTGACAAAGGCTCCTCACAAGTTCTATAAGCTTCATTCTGGTCATAGAGACAGTTTCTGTGCCTGATTTGGCTATTATAGTGAATTCAAGCAAGAATTTATCTTTCAGGGTTCTCAGGGTTTAAACAAACGAACATTCATTAAGTCATTCACCCAATGTGTACAGAGCCTGGAATATCCTGTGTTCAGGGGATTCAAGTGGGGATATTATTTTGGGGATAAAGACAAAATTTCTGTTCCTATGGTGCTCACATTGGTGTAGATGGGAGTGGGGAGACAAGCAACAAACAGAGTATCTAGCATAATAGGTTTCATTGTAATATCCTATCGTAAAATATGGTATTGTCAAATGCCAGGAGAAAATATTATACGATAAGAAAGCAAAGTGGTAGATTGAGTTAGCAATACCCTATATAGAGTCTTCTGCTCAACTTTAATAATGTTCCCCAGCACTTCTGGTTCTCTTTTTCAACAAACACAAGAGGGTTACATTACTCACACTTTAAAAATTGGATGTGACCATATGACTTACTTTGGCCAATGAAATATGAATAGAAATGATGTGTCACTGTCAGTCTGAGGAATTTAGGAGCCAGTGTGCAGTTCTCTAAGATGTTTCCCCATGCTGTGTCAAAGCTTTCAGTCCCATAGTGGTATTACCACTTCTGGTTTCTAGTCCAGCAGGAAAGGATCTTGAAAGTCATTCCTCCTGTTCACTCAGCAAGAAGAAAGCTGACCAAACTAAAAATCAACAACTATTTTTAGATCCTTCAGAAAACTGAGGTCACAGGGCAAATCCCTGTCCCCAGAACCAGAGAGACAGATAGGTGATACAGAGAACAACAACTTACATAAGGTGTAGAAATCTCCATGGGAACCAGTACTGGGGCAAGGAAACCTAAATGGTAATTGATGGAATTGCTGGAGGCACAATGTAAGCAAGTTTTAGAGTTAAAAACTCCAGCAAAGCTCAATCTTAGGGGCACTCCACATTTCAAGGAATTTTACCTACAGGACTCACCAGGTTTTCACAGTGAATATCTAAGAAAAATCCTCTGGTGTTTCCTGCAGAGGAAGAAGAGAGTAGCTATTTTGAAATATACTCAGAGCCTTCTGTTGTTATTAACAAGGCATGCCCTCAAGAGAACATATTTTACCAGGGCCAAACTGACTAAGGTTTTACCAGAATCTAACTGACCTGGAAAAATGGAAATACCCAACCCCAGACCTCTTTATCTTTCCCACATCAACTAAAAGGAAGGGAGACTGGGAAGCACTTGCACAGGCACGAGCTCACTAAAGGACTGAGACCAAAGCATAGAGTTAGAGAATGCTTCCTCTCTCCACACACCTTACCATCATATGAATAGGGCTGCCATATAACACAGGGGAATACAATGGAAAGAACTGCATGCTTCTGACCTTATTTTAGAAGTTTCTAAGGAAACGCAAAGGCAACAGGGGAGAGAAAATGAGAACAAAGGAAATTTGAGCCTCCAACACTTACAGTTACAGCCAACAGTAAATACAATCTACCTCTTAACTAGATAAACCTTTCACTAAAAGTGAGTTAACCTCACTGCCTTTTAGTCAGTACATCATGTCTAGCTTACAACAAAAAAATTGCAAGGCTTGCTAAAACAGTTTGAAGAGACCGAACAAGCATCAGAACAGATGCAGACATGGCAGGGATGTAGGAATATCAGACTAGGAATTTAAAACTTTGGTTTATATGCTGAGGGCTGTAAGGGAAAAAAGTGTAAAACCTGCAAGAACATATGGGTAATAAAAGCAGAGAGATGGGAACTCTAAGAAAAAATGTAAAGTAAATGCTAGAGATCAAAAACACTATAATAAATGAAAATGTCTTTTATGAGCTCAGCAATGGACTAGATATGTCCAAGGAAAGAATCATGAGCAGGAAGAAAGTGTCAAAAGAAACTTTTAAAAGTAAAATACAAAAAGAGAAAAGAATAGAAAAAGATGGAACAGAATATCCAAGAATTGTTAAACTATTACAAAATGTGTCATATATGCATAATGGGAATATGAGAAAGAGAATAGAGAGAACAGAAGAAAAAATCTAGGCAATTAATGACTAAGAGTTTTCCCAAACAAATGATAGGCACAAAATCAAAGATCTAGAAAACTCAGAGAACACCAAGCAGGAGAATACACACACACA
>NW_026658643.1:0-3965 GCF_009828535.3 Hylobates moloch | reverse complement strand
GGACAGGAGGGCCTGGGCCAACCCGTGCCAACGCCCCTTCACACTCCCAGAGGGTCTCATAGAGGTGGACTTCAGGTGCCGACCCAGCATGCCATGTGCTGGACCCCTCATGAGATGAGACAGGAAAGCTGTCGGGGACAGTCACACAGTCTGTGCAGGAGCCAGGAGACGCACGTGGCCTTGGAACTTCAAGTTAAAAACTAAGACTTTGGCTGGGCGCGGTGGCTCACGCCTGTAATCCCAGCTCTTTGGGAGGCTGAGGCGGGTGGATCACGAGGTCAGGAGATCGAGACTATCCTAGCTAACACGGTGAAACCCCGTCTCTACTAAAAATACAAAAAAGTTAGCCGGGTGTGGTGGCGGGCGCCTGTAGTCCCAGCTACTCCAGAGGCTGAGGCAGGAAAATGGCGTGAACCTGGGAGGCGGAGCTTACAGTGAGTGGCGATCGTGCCACTGCACTACAGCCTGGGTGACAGAGCGAGACTCCGTCTCAAAAAAAAAAAAAAAAAACAAAACAAAAAACAACAACAAAAAAACTAAGACTTTATGGCCGGTTATGGTGGCTCGTGCCTGTAATCCCAGCACTTTGGGAGGCCAAGGCAGGCAGATCACCTAAGGTCAGGAGTTCAAGACCAGCCTGGCCAACATGGTGAAACCCTGTCTCTATCAAAAATAGAAAAAATTAGCCGGGCATGGTGGTGCGAGCCTGCTCCTCAGGAGGCTGAGGCAGGAGAATCGCTTGAACTCGGCAGACAGAGGTTGCGGTGAGCCGAGATTGCACCGCTACGCTCCAGCCTGGGCAACAGGAGCAAAACTCCGTCTCAAAAAAAAAAAACAAAACAAAAACAAAAAAATTAGCCGGGTGTGGTGGTGTGCGCCTGTAATCCCAGCTACTCGAGAAGCTGAGGCAAGAGAATAATTTGAACCTGGAAGGTGGAGGTTGCAGTGAGCCAAGATCACACCACTGCACTCCAGCCTGGGTGACAGAGCAAGACTCTGTCTCAAAAAAAAAAAAAAAAAAAGACTTTAAAAAGTTCCCGATGGCCACATGTGGCCCCTGGCTACTGTACCAGTCAGCACAGACAGTAACCACCTGGACAGAAAGTTCTACGGGGCTGGCTGACCCTGAGGGCCGGAAGCATGGACCAGGCGACCTGGCCCGGCTGGGAGGGGCCCCCGGCGCCTGCCCCTCACCGGAGCCGGTCCTCGTCCAGCGAGTCCACGATGTCACTGCGGTCATTCACAGTGCTCACGTACCGCTCCAGCAGCTCCTGCTCCCGCCGCCGCTCCTGCAGTGACTTCAGAGCCTCTGTGGGGACGGCTCTGTCAGCAGAAACCCCCCTCCGCCGCTGCCATGCCCCTCACAGGACACAATGTCCCCACCCCCCAAGCGCCAGGCTCCTCTTTTGGAGGAAGGTGGGGTCTTGGGGGCATCTGGAGCAGAATGAATGAATGAGTGAATGAATGAGTGAATGAATGAATGAATGAATGAGTGAATGAAGAGTGAATGAAGGAAGGAATGGCCACGTCAGAGTCTATGCGCTGGGACCCTTCCCCGTCATCTTGCAGAAACACCACCTGCTGCAGAGATATGGACACTGAGGCTCAGGGCGTCGCTGTCCCTGCCGCACAGCAAGGAAAGGGCAGAGGCAGATGGCCAGGGCCTGTGCCCTCAGTCAGGGCACCCGGCATCACAAGACAAATGCCCATGGCTCACCCTGACTGTTGCTACACTAAATGCCTTATGCGCATTGATGTGTTTAATCCTCACAACAGCTGTGTGAGGTGGGTGCTACCAGCATCCTCACTTTGCAGGGGCTGAAACCCAAGCACAGCAAGGTTAAGTGCCTTGGCTGAGGACACACAGCCAGGAGGTGGGAGAGCTGAAACTCAAACATGGGCCTGCCTGGCTCCAGGGAAGGTCTCACCACCAGGATAGTCAGGTGGCCTCACAGAGCCGGCCCCCAGGCACCCTGGGCTCCGTGGTGTCCCTGGCTGGGGCCCCTTGGCTGGCACGCGGGGGACGCACCGGGCTTGGCCATGAGCCTGCGCAGCTCGCCCTCGATGTCCAGCTGCTGCTCCTCCAGACGCTGGGCCTTGGACCTGCCGCACAGACACGCGTCTGAGGCCTGACTCTGCCGCCCCGTCACCCGCCTGGCCCACCCAGACCGCCACGAGGTCCTGGACCTGCCACACAGACACGCGTCTGAGGCCTGACTCTGCGCTCCTGTCCCCCGCCTGGCCTGCCCAGCCCACAACGAGGTCCTGGCCTTCGAGGAGGGGCCCATGGCTGGGCTCTCACTTGTACATCAGCTCTGACTCCTGTCTCAGCAGAAGCTGCTTCTCGTGAATGAGCCAGAACCAGTCCACCATGAGGCTATCCTCAGCGTCATCTGGGGAGAGGAGCCAGCTGGGGAAGGGGGGCCCACCAGAGTTCACGGCCCCCAGCCCCAGGACTGAGGGTGTCTGTGGGAGTCGGGGTGGCCCAGGGCCAGGCCAAGGCGCTCACCTCCCTCGGCCGCCCGCAGTCGCTTCTCCAGCTCCACGCCGCGGAGCTCCAGGGCGTCCAGCCGCCTCTCGATGTCCTGCAGCTGCCTCTGTATCTCCTCCGGGGAGAGGTAGTCGGGGTGCAGCTGGGAACGGAGGGGCGGTGAGGATGCCGGAGGGCTGGGCCCCTGCCCGGTTCCCCACCGCTACTCACCCTGACCGGGGAGGTCACCGTCTCGCCAGGCAGAGCAGGGACATTGGCCGGGAACAAGGGTCTCCCTGGAGAAGGGGCAGGATGAGCCTCTGGGGCCTCGGCCACCAGGCCCAACGTGACCAGGACACAGCTTGGAAGGCGCCTGACCTCAGCACAGCTGGCCCCAGCCCTGCCTCCCTAATGCCCCGCATGCCCACTGGGCTGCCCTGCCCCAGCCCCACAGACATGTGGCCTCCAGGCCCAGCCCCACCCTGCACCCTGCCCTCCTGCAGGTCAGCAACACCCCAGCCACCCCAGTCCCTCAAGCTGCCAGGAGCAGACATTCCATCATCATCAGGAGTTTGTGACAAGGTGCTCTGAGACAGCTAGGGTCTCTATTCATGAGGGAGGGCCTGGGGCACGGGGCTGGATCCTTTCCCTCCATTCCAGGTCCTATGAGCTCCTATGCATCCTCCAAAGCCCCAGCAGGCATTGCCTCCTCAGAGGAAGGATCCCTTCACCTACACCCCCAACGGCAGCGGCGTCTCTGGGGCTGACCTGGTTTGCCCTGAAGGTGGGGTTTCTTCTCCTCCTCCTTCCAGCTCTGCCCTTGGGCTTCCTGGCCAGGGGGCTCCGGCCGAAGCCAGTTGTCAGAAACGTCGAGGCTGGCAGGGACGGCGAGTCTCCTGCGGCGAGGTGGGGAGGGGGACCTGGCTGCCCCCAGGTGGGGAGACAGAGCCACGCTTCAGAGCAGGGCCACTGGGAGCCTGGGGTCTGTGCTGGCACAGCCAACAGCTCGCTGGGTAGCCCGGCCATCCCCGTGCCCTGGGCCTCCCGACTGGCACAGGGTTGGCATCACAAGCCCTATACCCACGTCCTGCCCAACCTGGCCATGTCTCCCCAGGGGGCTAACCCAGGGGGCTGCTGGCTGCTCAAGGTCACACAGGAAGTGGCACGAGAGCTAGATATGGATCCAGGGCAGCTGTGAGTGCTGGGAATACACACAGAGATGTGTGTGCATACACATGCATCACACACATGAACACAGGTGCACACATGGACACACATGCATCATATGTATGAACATAGATCCACACATGGATACATGCATCACACACATGAACACGGTTGCACACATGCACACACACGCATCACACATGAACACAGGTGTACATATGAACACATGCATCACACGCACGAACACATGCGCACACGGACACATGCATCACAAACGGTTGCACACATGCATCACACGCATGAACACGGTTGCATACACATGCATCAC
>NW_026658642.1:0-3965 GCF_009828535.3 Hylobates moloch | reverse complement strand
ATTCCATTCCATTCCATTCCATTCCATTCCATTCCATTCCATTCCATTCCATTCCATTCCTTTCCATTCCATTCCATTCCATTCCAATCCGTTCCATTCCATTACCTTACATTACATTACATTCCCCTCCATGCAACTCCTCTCCAATCCACTGCATTCCATTACATTCCATTGTATTCCATTCCATTTCGTTACTTTTCTTTCCATTCCATTTTACTACAATCCACTCCACTCCAATACACTGCATTCCATTCCCTCTTTTCCATTCCATTGCATTAAATTTCATTCAATTCAAATCCCCTCTTGTCCGCTCCACTCCCCTCCACTACACTGCATTCCATTCCTTCCCATTCGCATTCATTCCAGTCCACTCCATTTCTTTCCATTCCATTCCATTCCATTCGTTCCATTCCGTTCCATTCCATTTCACTCCTTTCCACTCCATTCCAATACATCCCACTCCCTCCCTTCTCCATTCCACTCCACTGCACTCCACTGCTCTTTATTGCATTCCATTCCTTTCCATTCCTTTCCATTCCATTCCAATCCATTCCATTCCATTATCTTACATTACATTACTTTATCTTACATTACATTACATTCTCCTCCATGCAACTGCTCTCCAATACACTGCATTCCATTACATTCCATTGTATTCCTTTCTATTTCGTTACTTTTCGTTCCATTCCATTTTACTACAATCCACTCCACTCCAATACACTGCATTCCATTCCCTCCTTTCCATTCCATTACATTAAATTCCATTCAATTCAAATCCACTCTTGTCCACTCCACTCCCCTCCACTACACTGCATTCCATTCCTTCCCATTCGCGTTCATTCCAGTCCACTCCATTCCTTTCCATTCCATTTCATTTGTTCAATTCCATTCCATTCCATTCCATTCCATTCCACTCCATTCCAATCCATCCCACTCCCTTCCTTTCTTCTCCATTCCACTCCACTACAATCTACTGCACTTTTTTCTATTCCATTCCATTCCATTCCATTCCGTTCTATTCCATTCCATTCTTTTCCACTGGAATCCACTCCACTCCATTCCAATCCTTTCCATTGCATTCCATTAAATTTTACTCCACTCTTTTTCACTCCACTTCTCTCCACTCCACTGCGTTCCATTCCTTCCCATTCGCCTCCATTCCAGTCTAATCCATTCCATTTAATTCCATTCCAATCCATTCCATTAAATTCCATTCTTCTCCGTTCCACTCCATTCCTTTCCTGTCCATTCCACTCCACTGTACTCCACTGCAATTTTTCAATTCCATTCCATTCCATTCCATTGCATTCCATTCCGTTCCATTCCACTGTATTCCATTCCATTCTGTTCCACTCCATTCCATTCCATTCCATTCCATTCCATGAAATACATTCCATTTCATTCCATACCATTCCATTCCGTTGCATTCTTTTCCACTAAAATCCACTCCACTCCACTCCAATCCATTCCATTCCATTAAAATTCACTCTTCTCCACTGCACTCCTCTCCACTCCACTGCATTCCATTCCTTAGTATTCGCCTACATTCCATTCCAATATATTCCATTTCATTCCATTCCATTCCATTCAGTTCCTTTCCATTACATTCCACTCCATTCAACTCCACTCCACTCCCTTCCATTCTTCTCCATTCCCCTCCACTACACTCCACTGCACACTTTTTTCCATTCCATTCCATTCCATTGCATTGCATTCCATTCCATTCGATTCCATTCCATTCCAATCCAATCCATTCCATTCCATTCAGTTCCATTCCATTTGACTCCATTCCTTTCCATTCCATTCCCCTGCACGCAACTCCAACCCAATCCACTGCATTCCATTATATTCTATTATATTCCTTTCCATTGCATTGCATTCCAGTCAATTCAAATCCACTTTTCTGCACTCCACTCCTCTCCACTACACAGGATTTCACTCCTTCCCATTCGCCACCATTGCTGTCCACTCCATTCCATTCCATTGCATTCTGGGACGTTCCATTCCATTCCATTCCGTTCCATTCTTTTCCACTAGAATCTACTTCACTCCCCTCCAATCCATTCCATACCATTCCATTCAATTCAAATCCACACTTCTCCACTTCAATCCTCTCCACTCCACTGCCTGCCATTCCTTCCCATTCGACTCCATTGCCATCCACTCCATTCCATTAAATTCCATTCCATTCCATTTTATTCCATTCCATTCTTTTGATTCCATACCATTCCATTCCACTCCATTCCATTGTACTCCATTCCATTGCACTCTACTCTCTTCCTTTCTTCTCCATTCCACTACAATACACTCCACTGCAATTTTTTCTGGTCCATTAAATTCCAATCAATTCCACTACATTCCATTCCATGCTTTTCCATTAGAATCCACTCCACTCAAATCCATTCCATTAAATTCCATTACATTCCATTACATTACATTCCATTACATTACATTGCATTCCTGTCCATTTCATTCCATTCCATTCCATTCCATTCCATGCCATTCTATTCCATTCCATTCCATTCCATTTATTTCCATTAGATTCAATGACACTCGACTCAAATCTATTCCTTTCCAATCCATTCCATTCAAATCCACTCTTCTACACTCCACTCCACTGCATTACATTCCTTCCCATTCGCATCCATTCCAGTGCACTCCATTCCATTCCATTCCATTCAATTCCATTTCATTACATTCCATTTCATTCCATTCCACTCCAATCCACTCCACTCCCTTCCTTTCTTCTCCATTCCACTCCACTACACTCCACTGCACTTTTTTCTATTTAATTCCCTTCCACTCCATTCCATTCCATTCTATTCCATTCCATTCCATTCCTTTCCATTCTTTTCTACCAGAATCCACTCCACTCCAATCCATTTTATTCCATTCCATTAAATTTAAATACACTCTTTATCACTCCACTCCTCTCCACGCCACTGTGTTCCATCCCTTCCCATTCGCCTCCATTCGAGTCTACTCCATTCCATTTAATTTCATTCCATTCCCTTCCATTCCATTCCATTATATTACATTACATTCCACTCCATTCCACTCCATTCCTTTCCTGTCCATTCCAATCCACTGCACTCTACTGCACTTGTTTCAATTCCATTCCATTCCATTCCATTCCGTTCCATTCCATTCCATTCCATTCCATTCCATTCCATTCCATTCCATTCCTTTCCATTCCATTCGTTTCCATCCATTCCATTCCATCCCATTCCATGCCAATACCTTCCATTTCATTCCATAACAACACATTCCATTTCATTCCATACCATTCCATTCCATTGCATTCTTTTCCTCTAAAATCCACTCCACACCACTCAAATCCATTCTATTTAATTCAAATCCACTCTTCTCCAATCAAGTCCTCTCCACTCCACTGCATTCCATTCCTTCCCATTTGCCTCCATTCCATTCCAATACATTCCATTCCATTCCATTCCGTTCCATTACATTCCACGCCATTCCACTCCACTCCACTCCCTTCCTTTCTTCTCCATTCCACTCCACTGCACTCCACTGCACATTTTTTTCCATTCCATTCCATTGGATTCCATTCCATTCCGTTCGATTCCATTCCTTTCCATTCCAAGCCATTCCATTCCATTCTATTCCATTCCATTCCATTCAATTCCATTCCAATTCATTCCTTTCCATTCCATTCAATTCCCCTAAATGCAACTGCAATCCAATCCACTGCATTCAATTAAGTTCTATTGTATTCCATTCCATTGCACTGCATTCCAGTCAACTCATATCCACTCTTCTCCACTCCACTCCTCTCCACTCCACAGGATTTCATTCCTTCCCATTCACCACCATTGCTGTCCACTCCATTCCATTCCATTGCATTCCCTTCCATTGCATTCCGGGCCAATCCATTTCATTCCATTCCATTCCATTCCATTCCATTCCATTCCATTCCATTCCATTCCATTCCATTCCATTCCATT
>NW_026658641.1:0-3966 GCF_009828535.3 Hylobates moloch | reverse complement strand
CTTTTAGCCTGCCCTGATTTCCTCTGGGTCTTCTGCAGTTTTGTCTGCATCCACTAGACAGTGAATGAATAATTCATTTGTGAAAGATGTTGTCTTTCCTGTCTCAGTCTTCTTCTTGCTGCTTCCCATTGTTATGTTGATTTCTTTTTTCTTACTGGGGCACCATCTTGGCTTTTCATTACACTCTAGACCAGTTTGACATGCCTATGTCCAGAGCTCTTCCTCTATGTGGGTTGATTTTTTTTAATGTCACTGAGCACTACATTTTATACTGGTCACTTATGGATGTCATTCTACTGTCGCAAGAGCTCTTTTCAAGTTATCAAGTGATCAAAATCATTTCTATAGAGATCTCCTGAAAACACGTGTGACCATCTATCTTGGGAAGTTTCATAAACCTCATGCTATTTTGTTGTTTCCATTTTGTTTTCCCATATACTGAAAAGAACAGGGCCATGAGCAGTTCTTATGGAATATGGTTTGATATCTGTTTTGTTAAGTTGGACTAACACCATTGATTTTTGGTTTCACTCCACTAACAGAACATGGCAAGATCAAGGTTATGGTCACGGTTGGTTGGTGATCCTCAGTGTTGCAGTAGAAGAGATGAGTTTGAGATGAGAGGAATGAGTAGGAAAGAGTGATCCTCTGAACCACCTCCTTGCTTTCTCAGCTTTCATCCCCACCTAGGTTTTGTGAGCCTGGAACTTGGGAGACTGTTCTGTGGCCCAGGTCTCCTAAGATTTGCTGATGGACTTACCCGAGTTGAGGGTGCAGTGAGTGTGATCCTGGGCTGCCCAGCATTCATGTGGAAGTGTAGGAAGGAGGACTGGGTCAATCCCATTTCAAAGCGTGTCTCTCTGCAGCCCACACTGTCCTCCAATGACACTGTGAGGATACTGCTTTAAGACGTATCAATGGCTTCAAGTAATGTATCTTCTGGCATCTGGGAGACCTGACATTCTGTGTCATAATGAAAATCTGTCATGTTTCTTTATTTTAAAAATGATAAAACTGCAGGTTCACAGAGTTACATGGCTTACTTGAGGTCACACAGGGATGAGTTTTCAGCACTGCCAATAAAAGCAATCACAGTAATTATTCAGTAATTATTCATAGGATCCATATAATTCAGTAAATATTCACATAATTATTTGCTAGTTATTCACTGACCAATTCGTACAAGGCATTTTGCTCAAAACTGTGCTCACATTTGGACATTGTACCTTCATCATAATCCTGTGGTAATGCTATTATCCATAAGTAACAGGTAAGAAACCTGAAGAAGAGGGATAGCATCATGTATCTGGACATATTTCCATTTTTTTTTTGGTTTTTGTGATGCTGGAAGAATGAGCAGAATGAGTCATAGAAAGAGTATACATTCCTGTAGTATTTTCCAGGACAGAGGTGTGACCTCCCCTACTGGGACCAAAATTCCCGCGTGTCTGCAACCTTGCTTTAACAGTATGGGAAATAACTTCTACCACCTGGAATTCCCCTAGAACTCTGGAATATACAAGAGAAGTATGAGACTTGGGTCTTCCCTTGGCTGTGTTTAATTCACTCTTCTATGGAATACCAATGATTCTCACTAAGATTTTGGCCTTTTCATAACCACAATGTGCATTTTATGGAGATTTTACACTTTGCTCTGTTTAGAAAGAATAAATATGAGCAATGGTTTAGGTTTTATGCCCTGGACTTAATATTTTTCTGATTCCTGTTTTGACATTAAACTCTCATGTAAATAGAAAAATACTTATTATTTCTCATAAGGCCAAGTTTGTTATTAGTTTGAGTTTTTGAAGATGAAGCACAAACTTTTGATTTTATCTTTGTCTGTCCCCGTCAGCGCCACTAGTTGTCTCTCAGTATAACCTGGACTTGCCCCTGCACTTACCCTCGTCCTGCTGAACCATCTCCATGCACTGTCCAATTCCATCAGTGATTCGGGCTCCTCCCAAGGCTCCCTGAAAAGGGCGCAGAGATCAGGACATTAGGCACATTCCAGACAGAAAAGCAACCCATACTGTAGAGTGGGCAGCTGTGTTTCCACTTCCCTAATATTCCAGTGATGTCCTAAAACTGAAAGGAACACTTTCCCTTTTTAGGGGTCTGTTCTTCATGTCTCAGTGCCTCTGATCTAGTGAACACAACTGTCCTGAAAGTGAAAGAACTTGCTAAATTTCTAGTTTCTTGTTAGGTGGCTAAAATAGATTTATAAGACTTCCTTACTTACCTATGCCTGCTGAAGTCTGAATTCTTAGCAGTACAATTCTTTTTCTTGTAAGGTGAGCAGCTTAGGAAAGATTGGCCATCTTGCTGTGCAAAAAGAGGTAAACTTAATTTCTACTCAAAGCATGCTTGAATCTGAAATTAGGGCTTCCACTCTTCCGAAGTTGGAGTGTCACTGTGTCAGGCATGTGTCCCGAAGGGCTCGTGTCTCTGCTATACTCAAAGCTTAAATGGAGCCCAGCAAGGCAGATCTCCTTTACTTCTAGGTTCCCTCAACAGTTTCTCCTCTGTTTGAGAGACTGCATTGAAAATATTCTTGTTCTGCTGTTGCGTTTTGGCTTTGGAATGATGTGGTGCAGCTCAATGGGTCCCACCCCCAAGGTGATCACAGTAAGAAACAGTTGGGAAAGTCAGTGCAAATGCAAGTTCATTGTCATCCTTGCAGGGATTCTGATTCAGAGGGCTCAGGTGGGGCCTGGAATGTGTTTGTTAACATGACTCAGATGTGCAGTCCATTTGGGGACCCACTGATAGCACTGACCTTACAGTTTATGGGATGATTCTGTTTTGCTGAAGAAACTGAGGCACAGAGAGTCTGTAACTTGCCCAAGTTCCCCTTGCTGTAAGTCCTGGAGCCAGATCTCAGGTGGACCAGCCTCTTCCCATCTCCTTCCCACATTTTCCAATTCAGCTGGGTCAGTTCTTTCCAAGTATGTGTTTCTCTCTCCTATACCTCATTTCTGAAAAAAGGAAAACTTCTGGAATTTAACTTCTTTCACCTAACACATTTCCTCACAACATGCAGCCAGCAACATATTTTGGCCACTTACTATTAAAGTGAGATGCTTTTTTTTTTTTTTTTTTGAGTCAGGGTCTTATTCTGTCACCCAGGCTGGAGTGCATTGGTGATTATAGATCACTGCAACCTTGAACTTCTGGCCTCAAGCGATCCTCCTGCCTCAGCTTTCCAAGTAGTTGGAACTCTAGGCACACATCACCATTTCAGGCTAATTTTTTATTTTTCATAGAGACAAGGTCTTGCTATGTTGCTCAGGCTGGTTTTGAACTTCTAGCCTCAAGCGATCCTCCCACCTAGGCCTCCAAAAATGCTGGGATTACAGGAGTTAGCCACTGAACCTGGCCCTGAAATGCTTATTTATTTATTTATCCATTTTTAAAGAAAATACAGGACATGGAGATGTAGAAAGACACCTTGCTTTATTACTGTTGTTATTATTTCTACAGTATAATTTATATATCACAAAATTCACCATTTTTAAGCATATATTTCAGTGTCTTTTAACATATTCCAAAACTGTTGCAACCATCACCACTACCTAATTCCAAAATATTTTCATAATGCCAAAAAGCACGCCTGTACCTATGGGCAGTCACTCTCCAATTCCCCCCTTCTTGCGCTCTCTGACAACCACTAATCTACTTGTTCTGGGCACTTCCTCTATATGGAATAACAAAGCGTGGTATTTTCTATCTGCTTCTTAGAATATTGTTCTAAAGTTTCATCCTTTTTAGCCTGCATCAGTACTTCAACTTTTTCTGGCCAAATAATATTCCACTATATGGTTATACCACATTTTGTTTATTCATCAACTGATGGTGGCTTAAGATGTTTCCACTTTTTAACTATTATGAATAATGCTGTGGAGGAGAGGACGTATGAAATGGTGAAGCACAGGGAATTTTCAGCAGTGAAACTATTTCGCATGA
>NW_026658640.1:0-3967 GCF_009828535.3 Hylobates moloch | reverse complement strand
TTGATCTCTTTTGCCTATTATTCCCCAGTGCCTATTGATCTCTTTTGTCAAAGTAAGCACAATTCTAGGCACTGGAGAAAGAAAGAGTGCTGATCAACACTGAGTAAAAGAATAATCAATAATATATGATGTATAACACCCATTCCCTGCTCCTAGGACTTAGCCTTCCAGACTGCCTTACCTTTGCCTAGTATTAAAACTAAACTCCCATGTGCTGTGTCTCCTTCTGTCAAGGCCTTGACCTCTTCCTTCTAAGGTGATGAAGAATTAGCTTGATGTAATATTCATATGCAATATCTTTCTATATTTTGATAGAATCAGCTGGGAATAGAGAATATTTTATCACATACCCCGGTATCCTTGAATTCTGAACTGAATCAAGAAGATACAGTTCAACAGAAATAAACGTGAAGTTCTAAGTTCAGATAACAAGCACAAAAAGATGATAGATGTCACTCTTCTAGAGTGCCTGTTTGTTTTGACCACCTGGAAGCTCATAATAAGCTATGTGGTCAGTTCCCCTGATATTGATACAGAAGTTAAGAAGAAATCACTTATGCAAAGTGAGGGTAGGGAAGTCCTCGGTAAGGCTTTTCTTTTTAATAAAAAGCAGCCTCAAATCATCTTCTAACAAAGAGCAGCCTATAAAGTTGAGCTGCAGACATAGACAAGCAAGCTGGGAGCTTGCATGGTGAATGCTGGCAGGAACTAAGGACTAGACATTTTCAAGATGGCAGCTCTATCTTTCCCTCACTTTGTGAGCCACGTGTACAGGAAGAAGTAGACAATATGGTCAATCAACTGGAAAGACCATCTGCAAAATAAGATTAGCATGGGGCGACCAGGCTTCTCCAAGCACTATGTAAACGTCATACCTGATCAAACCAATGTGTGAGCCCTATGTAAATCAGACACCACCTCCTCAAACCTGACTATAAAGTTCAGTGCATCCATCACCCAGCTGGTAACTTTCCACTCAAGAGACCCCTCCCTCTACAGCGCTGTCTCTCTTTCTTTTCTCTTCTGCCTATTAAATCTCCACTCCCAAATGCTTTGTGTGTGTCCGTGTCCTAAATTTTCCTGGCGGGCAACTTCGAATCCCAGGGTATATACTCCAGACAATGTAGCTGCTTCAATATCATTATCTCCCTCTGAAGGTGTTGTTCGTTTTTTGTTGTGTTTTTGTTTTTGTTTTTATCATTTCAAGTTTTGTATTTTAACTCCAAATAGAATTTAAAAAAAAATGGTATTGATTTTGTAATTCTACATATTTTGTTATAATTGTACTCCAGGTTTTGCAAACAGGTGTAACACAATTAAATATTAAAAATAAAATATAGAACAAAAATAACTTGGATTGTCAGTCATGCCTATGTAAAATCAGATAGTTAAAAGTTAATGGCAAGTTGATGTGAATCAAAGTATATCTAGCTTTTGAAAATTAGTATGAGTCAAATGATAGAAATACCATGTTAAATCAGATGTAATGCTTTCACTGAACTTTATTGTGCAAGTGTATTTATGCACTGTATCAAACCATATTTGACTGTTAACTATTGATAATAAATTCTTATAATCAGAGGAGTAACATGAATCAAAAGCTGCCTTGAGTCTTCTTTGCAACCCCCACAGAAGGTTCTCCATTTTAAATAGATTCACAAAGCACTAAGGACAATCCATTGAATCATACATACACAAAACACATTCCTCTGATATGTACACATTTTAATATGTCACTTCATATGATCTGCCTTCTTGCTGCTTTTGAATTTCCTAGACATAATGGGGTTAGTAATGTTTATGAATTATTCCAAAATTTTCTAACTTAAGCAGAGCATGCAAACACATAAATATTCAGAGTAAAATGTCCAACCCCGAGCTAGGGTACTCTTTCTAAAAAGTGGAGAAAGAGGTGATAAACTGTACTTCCAAGAAAGCCCTGGTAAAAGCTTCTGGAGGCTAAAATAGTATCAGCAGTAAATTTGTTTGTTTTTGGCTTTGATTTTGATTTTAAATTAAGAAGAAGCTAACAGTAGATGATTAGATGGACTAAATGTTTGCTAATTTGTCCAAAATTTAACTTCATAATGTGATATACAGATTATTGACCTTTTCATAAATAGTAACTCCCTTTTTTTCCTACTATACTTAAAAAAAGATTTAACTTCTTCAATTTGATTTTCTGAATTCTCCAAGATCTGACCTCAGTGAAACTACTTTATTACACATTCTCACACAATACATAACTGGGATAAAAAGATGCATCTACACCCTAAATTGTAGAAAGTTTTAACATACAATGTAACAAAAGGACATAGTCAATGAAAAGGAGCTGTCATAATCACCATAGTCATCATCATTATTATCTTCATTATCAGGTATTCTATTATTCCCCAGTGCTTACTGATCTCCTTTGTCAAAGTAAGCACAATTCTAGGCACTGAAGAAAGAAAGAGTGTTGATTAATACTGAGTAAAAGAACCATGATGTTAATGATACATTGTATCATAGAAAAGAATGACTTTAATGTTTTGTGACTCTTGACCTTCCAGAGAGAAAGGTAAGTCACAAGAAAATCATCTAATATTAATGGTTTTACCAAAAACAAAACAAGCCGGGTGCAGTGGCTCATGCCCGTAATTCCAGCACTTTGGGATGCCTAGGCGGGTGGATCACCTGAAGTCGGGCGTTCGAGACCAGCCTGACAAACATGGAGAAACCCTGTCTCTACTAAAAATACAAAATTAGACAGGCGTGGTGGCACATGCCTGTAATCTCAGCTACTCGGGAGGCTGAGGCAGGAGAATCGATTGAACCCCGGAGGCAGAGATTGTGGTGAGCTGAATTTACACCATTGCACTCCAGCCTGGGCAACAAGAGCAAAACTCCTTCTCAAAAAAAAACCTCCTCAACTTTTTCCAACACTGAGCAGTCCTGAGAGACAGCATCACAGAGTAGTTAGGGCTCAGACTTGGTGCCTAATAACCTAAGTTTGCGTGCTGATTCTACCACAGGCTATCAGTGTGCCTGAAGCAAGTTTTGTGCTTTGTCTGTCCTTCAGTTTCCCATATCAAACGGTTAGACTTTCAGTATTTTGAACTTTACAATGGGTTTAGCAGGATATAACTCCATTGTAAGTTGAGGAGCATCTGGACTTACAACGGTTTAACCTATAATTTTTCAACTTTACAATGGGATTATCAGAGTATTAAATGCATTTTTGACTTATGATGAGTTTATCAGATGTAACCCCATTGTAAGTCAAGCATTTCTACCATAAAATGGGGATTACAATAATGTCCCTACCGCATAGGGCTGTTGTGAGGGTTAATTAGGTAAAATAATTGAAACAGAGCCTGGTACATAATAAGTCTATCTTATTTTGGTAATGACAATGATAATGGTGACGATGATGGTGGTAAAGTAAGAATTCAACTTTAAATGATGACTTGCAAGGTTTTTAATCATAAATACAAATCCAATTACATTTACTAGGCTAAGATTACTGAGACAAATAAATGAGTTTATATATTTGAGTCAAGATTAAAATAATCACAATTTTTTTTTTTGACAGAATCTCACTGTGTCAGCCAGGCTGGAGTGCAGTAGCACAATCTCAGCTCACTGCAACCTCCATCTCCCAGGCTCAAGTGATTCTCCTGCCTCAGCCTCCTGAGTAGCTGGGATTACAGGCATGTGCCACCACGCCCAGCTATTTTTTGTATTTTTAGTAGAGACAGGGTTTCACCATGTTGGCCAGGGTGGTCTCAAACTCCCAACCTCAGGTGATCCACCCACCTTGGCCTCCCAAAGTGCTGGGATTACAGGCGTGATCCACTGCGCCCAGCCCACGAAAATATTTCTAAGGTCAGCCTTTAGTTAAAAATGTATTACTGCCGGGTGCAGTGGCTCACGCCTGCAATCCCAGCACTTTGGGAGGCCAAGGTGGGTGGATCACCTGAGGTTG
>NW_026658639.1:0-3969 GCF_009828535.3 Hylobates moloch | reverse complement strand
GTTTATACCCAGGCTGGAGCTAACCCCAGCCCAGCGTGCGTTTATACCCAGGCTGGAGCTAACCCCAGCCCAGCGTGCGTTTACACTCAGGTTCTCTACGTCTTGGTCCCAGGGCCCCATCACCTGCTAGTCACACCGGGTGACCGCTTGGCTCGGGCTTTTTTAATTTTGGGGGAAAAAAAAAAAACAAAACACTGGTTTCCTTCTCTCCGGGCCCCAGAGTCTGCTTTTTCGGCACAGAAGGGTGCAGGTGGGGAGGGTCCTCTCAGCACCGGGCTGACGGCTCTCACTTCCCCAAGCCTGTGCCCCAACCAGCATGGGGTTTCTGGGGAATGCGAACAAAACCAAAGTCTCCTAAGCTCCCATCCACACTTTCACTGACTCACTCAGGCAGTTAAAATTCTCCAAAGAAGGTGCCGGCTCTAACTCAGGCCCCAGCCGGCCTCATCCCCTACAGAGGGAGGGGCCCACGGCTCACACAAGCTTCAGGGCTTCCCGGGCCAGAAAAGCGGGGACTGGGCCGAGGGCACCTGGGCTTCGCCTCCCTCCTCACCTTCACACAGGTGCCACTCCACCTTCCCCAGCCCCCACTCCCGGGGTTCAGCAGCACCCTGGAGGGAAGCCAGGGGAAGATGGCAAAGGCGGGGAAGCCAGGCCAGAGCTGCTGCAAGGGGTGACGACCCGGGGACACGGTGACAACCCCGGGACAGGGTGATGACCCCAGGCCTGAGGTGTCCTCAAAAAGACAGCAGTGCTGCCTACACCCCTGGGGCTGGGAGCTCCCTGCCCAGTGGGCGCTGGAGGGTGGGAAGGGGCAGGGCCTTCTGGGCAGCTGGTCTTTGGTCCATACGTGCAGGAGGCCGTGCTTCTGCCTCAGACCCTGCAGAGAGCAGGGGGGCAGCCAAGGTGGGCCTGGGAGGTGGATGGGCATGGAGGGTCCGTGCTCCATGAGGGAGGGGCAGGAGATTTGCAGTTCTGACAGGTAGAGGGGTGGGGAGGCCTCTGAGCTGGGGGTGGCCTGAGGATGGGGCCGGGGCAAGTGCACAGAAACCAGAGAACACGGGGGCCACGGAGTCACACGCGGAGGTGGCCCCTGAGAGTCTGGCTCAGCCGCCCGCCCTTGCCAGCATGTTAAGTGCCTCCCACGCACCCGTCACAAGTAATTTGCCCTCGTCTACGAAGGGCACATCCAGCTTGGAATGTTAAGGAATGAAGGAAGCATCTTCATTCCTTAACAAAATGTTTAAATGGCAAAATCAATTGAACTCATAAGAGTGCCTGCTTGGTGGGTGTGACGTTAGCAAGCCCTCTCCTTGCTCTGCACCCCTGAGCTTTGGGTTTGAGAAAGAGTTCCTGGAGCCGGGTGTGGCTCTGCATTGTGGGCTGGCCCTTGGGGTATCTCCTGTTGCTGATCCTGCACTCCAGCATTTTATCATGGGCTTTAATGAACACACGAGCCCCTTCCGGAAAACCCTGGACACCCCGGGCCTGGGCGGCGAGCGTGGCGCCTGCACCAGAAAAGCGTTTCTGTGTCCTGTCTACAATCTGGCTGCAGTTCCTCCTAGGACAGCCGCTGAGAGGAGACACTGAACCGCCGAGGCAGAGAAGCTTGCACCGAGGAGACACCAAAGGCACCCGGAGCCTGCACAATCCCTGGCAGAGACTCTTCCAGACCCCAGACTCCCACGCCCACCACAGGGGCCGGCCAGCTGTCACCGCAGAGCACCTGGGAGGCGCCTGTCTTGTGTTGGTGTGTGGGCATCTGGGGGCCCAGGGTGGGGCTTGGTGGGCCACTGCGTGGGGAGCCAGAGGGCTGGACCTCGGGATGTCGGGGTCACTCTCAGCTTCACCAGTTTTGTCTGGAAGCACGGAAGTGTTGAGAAAAGGAGGAGCTGAGCAGCAGATGGCAGGAGGGTTCCAAGCTGAGTTACTTTTTAGTCATGGACAGTCTCTGGGACGAATGGGGCATGCAGAAGCCGCTCAGGAGTGTTTTCCCTGCCGCACTGGGCTGGGTCTCGCCTGCAGGATGTGTGTAGGCCTGGTGCTGCCCGGCCTCCCCTCGTCCCTGGGCTGCCATTTGGATGTTCTGGGGGTTGGGGCTCCCCCACTCCTGGCTGCCCATCCCTTACGGCTTCTCTGCAAGTTCAGGGGGCGGGGTTTGCTGGCCGCGCACACCACGAGAACATCTGGTTTGAAACAGGCGCCAGGAGAGGGCAGAGGAGGGAGAAGGGAGAGGACAGCCGGCCCCGGCCGGTGATTCCCTGTGGTTTCCCGGGTGAGGGCTGGCCTTTCCAGGATGGGTCCCTCCCTCCTCCTGCCCAGGCCCATCCTGGCTGTATGGGTCTCGCCTCTGGGGTTTGCGAAGGCACCGGCCCGGCCCCAGCCCAGACCTGCCCGTCTGAAGCCCCAGGCAGTTGCTAACGATGGGAGCTTGGTGCGCAAGGGCTGGGCCTCCCTCTTGGAGCTGAACATTGTTTCTTGGGGACGGCTGTGCCCACCTCAGCGGGGAGGCAAGGATTAAATCAGGTGATTCTTGTGACGGGCTTGGGACAGGACGGCCCCGGGGTGAGTCGGTGCACGCCAGCTGTCACCCTGACACCCTGCTGGCAGACGCATGGGCCTCAGTGCCCCATCTGTAAAGTGAGGGCTGGAGGCCCCCCAGCCCACCCCGGGGAAACGGACCCGGAGCCCCGGCTCCCGGTGAGCAGTGGGGGTCCCACCGAGGGGCCTCACCATGTCCTTGAAGGCCCCCAGGACGGCGGCGGTGACGATGCCCAGGAACAGACCCAGGACGTTCAGAACCGCAGAGGCCCAGAGCAGGCGGTACAGGTGCAGCACGTCCTGGCAGCCGCGGACGCCGATGAACTCATAGTAGGCGGGCGACGGCTCCGCACTGCACAGAGGGGGCACCACGGCGTCACCACACGAGGCAAGTGACCACCCGCAACTTAGACTTGTGGTCAGTGTGCTCTGGACCTGAGCCCTGCAGGGCTGGGGGGAATCAGGGCTGCAGCCCAGTCAGCGCCCGTCCCTGCACTGCTCTGGGGGATCCAACCTACGTCTGATGGGATTGGTCTGTGAGGTTCCCAACCTGCGGCCCACAGTGGCAAAGAGCGGCAACTGGGCCTGGCAGGCCAGCCCCTCCACCTCGATGGCCCGGCAGGACGGGTGTCTGGGCCCCGGCTGAGCCACCTCTGTCTTCGTGCCAGGATGGGAAGGCCGTCGGGGTCACAGGCCCCTGTCCCAAGAGGGGGCCATGCCTGGGGCCTCAGAGGCCAGGCCAGGTTTAAACTCGCCCGACACACGAGCTGTGCCCTCTTGGGCAGATCAACCTTTCAGAGCCTCCGTCTTTTCCTCTGTGAAATGGACTCAATGTCCTTTCCTCACGTAAACATCTAAGGAGTAAAGGAGACGATGGAGGTGCAGGGGCTTGGGGGGGTGATGTCGGGAGCGGAAGGATGGGGGCCTTGCCCCTGCAGGTGCATACAGGGGTCCCCAGCGCCCCTCACCTCCCGCAGGCGTAGAGGTCACAGCAGTAGCAGGTATTGCTCCTCACCTTCAGCTGGCACTTGCCATCCAGGGAGTGACAGGTGACCTGGGGCAGAGAGACCTTGTCAGGTCACAAGCCAGTGCCCACCACCTCACCCACCCCACCAAGGGCAAGCCTGCCTCGTGGGAGCTGGGAGCGGCCACTCAGGCCCCTCCTGACTTTCCCCTGACTCCAGACGCAGGGGCTTGGGGGCCAGGACCCTTCCTGCAGGAGGGGTTGGGGCACAGGCTGGTTCCAGAGGCCGGATAACTGGGGCTCGGAGGAGAGGCCTTGCTTCTCCATGATCCCAGGAGCAGAGCGAAATATCAGGGTGCATGGACAGAAGGACAGAGCCCAGGAGGCCCTCGGCGTGGGGTGCACAGAAGCCTGAGAGCCCAGAGGGCGGCAGAACAGGCCCTGTCGCAGGGCGCCCTCCCCCC
>NW_026658638.1:0-3969 GCF_009828535.3 Hylobates moloch | reverse complement strand
GGATATGAAAGAAAGCCAAACACCATTTCTTATTTGACAATACTTCCTGTATAAATTTTATACCAGATAAGCCAAATTATGTCATTTTTAGGCTTTAGAGAAACTAATGTTCTATTTAGGATAGAAAAAGACATATAAATTTGATTTTGGAAAGTTTGTCAAATATAAAATGTTTAAAACACTTGATATTAAAAAATAGGACTACAGGTCATTGTAAAGTCATTTATTTAACCAAAGTGATAATTCAAGGATTTTTTTTAAGTGAAAACCTTCATCCTTTGAGACAGGAGACTTAATTTTCTAAACAAGAAGCCCTAATAAAAACAGCATGAAGCCAATTACATTTGTTTTTAAAAATTTTCTAAACAATCTATAAAATGTAATCTTGATTATAAAATATAACTTCCATAAGCCTTTTATAACCTGTACTAAGGAGCTGGTAAATGCTTCAAGAAAACCTTGTTAATCTGACACAGGCATCCATTTACTGGTTTTGCATCAGTGTGCCTTTGACATTAATAATTAATGTATAGAGAAACTGAACCAACTTTATCTTTCAAAATCGGCCCTTACAATCTTATGCTCCCACCTGTTTCACAATAGTCCCTGGGTCTTGAGGAGTTGAATAGCTTTCATTTCTTGCCCTGTGTCTCAGGAATGCAGCAGTTTATTTAAATTGGCGTCTTCTATCAGGCCTGAAGATGAGGCTTTAATTGCTGTGGGTGTTTAAGGTTTAGCAGGACTTGGTTTTCGTTTTTAGACATAGGAGTTAAAAAGCCCTGTAACTCAATGTTGCAAGGATTTTGAAAGCATATACAGGAAGATACATGGATGTAATAACCTCGATTTTAAAAAATCTCAGTTTTTTTCCTAAGTAAACCAAAACTTAATATGACAACTTTATTATATAAAAGTTTTTGGATTTTTTAAATATGTAAATCCTTATTGTGACTTACACTCTTCATGACATGGTCAGACTTTCTGATTTGTTCTGAACATCCCTTCTTTTTAAACAACCACTTATTTTATTTTAGGGCTAAACTTACTATACAGGATTCTTTCTTATATAATAGTATTTCTCTTTAAGATCTTTTTACCTCAAAAACTACCTTTTTACAATTTTCTTTACATTTTTTTATTTCCTGGTTCTTTTTACCTTGTTTTATACATGACTTTAAATAAGCTTTGAATTAGACAAAACTTGTTCATCTTTTTTTTTTCTTTTAGAAAAAAAGACTTTTTTGGCAAGAATGTTTTCCTACAATATATGTTTATTGGAAAATACCCAAATAACAAAATATCTATTATTTAACTTAACTTTATATTCTAAATTATGGCCAGTTTGTCTACAAGTATTTATCCCATTACATTTACCTATTTTAATTGTTTACCTAGATTATTTATGAAATCTGTCATAGCTATGATTTAAAGTTATGAAACTGCCATTGCAAAATTATAACTGGGACAGTGAAAAAAGATTTGGCCTAATTGGCTCCATCTTGCTCATAACCTCCAAACCGTCCTTGTTCATGCCTCCACATAGGCCGAACTGACACTGGGAGGAAACTGGTTTATAGTTTAGCTTTGAAACAAAGGCAGTCACAGTCCTTTCCTTATTGTCTGTGGACTAGACTGCCAAACGCCACAGGATTAGAAGTGCTGGTAATCTTACTAAATTCAACATGCAGCTGTTTTTATTAAACTCTTATCAATGTCTTACTTATTAAAAATTACACAAGTAAAGATCATTCTGTTTTGGGCTGGGTTTATACTTTTGAAACCCCAATGCCAAATTTTGACACCTTATAGTATTTGGCAGGAAAATGTATGAAATTTGTTGATAACTAAAGGTAAACAAAAATGTATGCTGCCAATTTTTAAGACATTTCTATTATATTTTGCCAATAATTTTAAAGCTAGCTTATTAAAGATTTTGCTTAAGTTACATAAAGTTGAAAAAGCATTTGCCAAGTCTTTCTTAGTATCTAACTTAAGTGCTTTTATTTTTCTTTAAGCCAATTAATTAGAGCTTTTATATATTTTTAGTAGTTTAACATTCTGTACACAATACATAAATACATCTAAAAATCTATCAGGCATATCTATGGAAGTACTGAAACCACCTTTGCAAAACTGTAACTAAGGAAATTATGACAGTGAAAGAAATCAGACCTAACCGACTATCTTGCTTCTAACCCTTAAGCTGTCCTTGTTCCTTCCTTGGTGTAAGCTCAACTAACTTTGGGAAGGAATTTAGTTCATGGTTTGACTCTGAGAGCAGACTGATAACAGCTCTTTCCTGAAAAGAATCCCTTCTTGCCTGGGGAGCAGTCTGCCTTTGCAGGACTAACATATTAGCTGCAAGATTAGAATGTAGTTTAGAGGTCATGCAGTCTCTGGCTCTGAAAGTCTGAACCTCCCCAAACTGCTCCTGCAGATAACATCACATCACTACTGTAAAACCTAAGATCAGGGCTTGGTATGTGTTGCAGACCCTGCCCAGGCCGGTAATCTGGCCCAACCAGTTGTGCCGTCATACCCATGAATAGAAGACAGCAAGAAAACCTCATTTCGACCCCCTATGATTCCATCTCCAACCTGACTAATCAGCACTCCCCACTTCCCAAGCCCCTACCCACCAAATATCTTTAAAAACTCTGATATCCCCGAATGCTTGGGGAGACCGATTTGAGTAATAAACTTTGGTCTGTCACACAGCTGGCTCTGCGTGAGTTACTCCTTCTCCACTGCAATTCCTCTATCTTGATAAATTGGTTCTCTCTAGGCAGAGGGCAAGGTGAACGCATTGGGCTGTCACAGTACATTCTATAGATTTAAAGACTTTCCCCCTTTTTTTCTCTCTTAGACTTTCAGATTCTTGATAACTTGTTTCACAACCCTGGGCAGTTGTCAACTAAACAGCCTTAATTTTGAACGTTAAGGGAAACAACTCAGGTGAAAATCAAATAGCAAAATCTACTTCATAAAGCACAGAAAGAGTCTCGTGCTGCTAGACGGAGACACTAATATTTTTCTTCAAGCCAAATTAAACATAAAATTAAACGACACTCTTCTTAAAAACCCAAGAGTAGCCTCTGTTGCAATAACTACTTTAGTCAAGAAAAATCAGGTGAAAACAGAATCCAGTCAACTGAGAAAAAAAAGACAAAAAAAAAAAAAAAAAAAACACATTTGCTCAACAACAACAAAAAGACAAGGTCTTAGGAGAGTCAAAACAAAAAAACCAAAAACATTGAAGGTCTTCCAAATACAAACACACACACATGCACACACATCTGGATGTTACCCTTTTAATTAAGCTGACTTTTACACAATTGTGCTCCTTTAAACAAACCTCTTAATCTTATTACCATATTTCAGCAAGGACAAAATGCTGCTAAACTAACAATGGTCACACAAATCATATGATTTCTGAGCACTCTAAGTGTAAGCAGAAATTAACACCAGCTGGTTGTTAGATGTTAACTTTATTCTTTAAAAGAAATTTGCAAGACAGAATCCAAAACTAGTTTCTTACCTAGTGATGGGTCTCAGGCTGCAAACTGCTCTCTACTATCCTAGAAGCAGAAACAAACAAACAAACAAAACAAATTTGCCTATTAGAAGAAATGAGCTCAAACTCCATAAAGTAATTACCTGCCTTCCAACATCATGGAGGTATGAAAACTTGTCTTGTTGGACGCAAGTAAATCTCTTAAAAAAAAAAAAAAAAGAGGAGTTGTACAGCGAAATAAACTTTAGATCTTGACCAACGTTTTGGAGATGAGGGATTCTCTGGAGGGGGGTGCTCTCAGACCTCAGCAAATTGTCCTATTGGTTTCGGTCATAAAGTGGGCTCACACTGGTCCCAAGCACTGACAGGAGATTTGCCAAAGGTCAGGGGCATCTCCACTCAGAATCCCCCCGTGGTTACCAAAAGGTGAACCCAGAAAATCTGAAACAGGTCTC
>NW_026658637.1:0-3969 GCF_009828535.3 Hylobates moloch | reverse complement strand
ATTAAGATTTAAGTGCCTTATATTTCTCAGCTTTAATTTAAAATACGATTTATATTAATAATGTTAATCCAAATAAGCAGAAGGTCTTTGAGGTCCTCAATAATTCAATATTATTTTTTAAATTGTGATTAAATACACATCACAAAATGTATTATGTTACCCATTTTAAGTGTACCGTTCTATAGCATTAAGCACATTCACACTGTTATGCAACTACCACTACAATCCATCTCCAGAGTCCTTTTTATCTTGCAAATTGAAACTCTGTAGTCATTAAACCAAAACTCCCCATTTCAGCCTCCATCCAGTCTCTGGCAACCATCATTCTATCCTCTGTCTCTGAATTTGACTATACTAGGTAGCTCATATCAGTGGAATCATGCAGTATTTGTCCATTGGTGACTGGGTTATTTCACTTAGCATGGTATCCTCAAACTTCATTCATGTTGCATCATGTGTCAGAATTTCGTTATGGCTGAATAATATTTCATTGTGGATGTATACCACATTTTGTTTATCCACTTAACCATCAATGGACATGAGTTGATTTCACCTTTGGCCATTGTGAAAAATGCTGCCATGAACAAGGATATACAAATGTATGTTCAAGTTTCTACTTTCAATTTTTTGGTTATATGCCCAGAAAGAGATTTGCTGGGTCATACGATGATTCTATTTTTAATACTTTGAAGAACTCCTATACTATTTGCCACAGTAGCTGCACCATTTTACATTCCCAAAAAATAGTGCATAAGGGTGTCAATTACTCTACACACTTGCTAGCAACTGTTATTTTCTGCTGTTTTTTAGACATAATAGCCACCCTAATGTGTGTGAGGTGGTTCTCATTGTGGTTTGGATTTGCATTTCCCGAACGATTGGTGATGATCAGCTTCTTTTCCTGTATTTATAGGTCGTTTTATATATCTTCTTTGGAGAAATGTTTACCCATTTCCTGTGCCAATTTTTTTAAATCAAGTGGTTTTTGAAATTTTTGAGTTGTAGGTATTCTTTTCATATGCTGCATCTGAACTCCTAATGAGATATATTATTTATAAATGTTTTCTCCCATCCAGTGTCTTGTCCTTTCACTCTGTTGATTATGTCTTTTGATGCACAGTTTTTAATTTCAATGCAGCCCAATTTAAGTATGTTTTTCTTTTATTTCCTGTGCTTTTGGTATCATATCCAAGAAACTGTTGCTAAATCCAATGTCATAAACTGTTTCTCCTATGCTTTCTTCTAAGAGCTTTAGTTTTGGTTTTACATTGATGTCTTTATTCCATTTTGAAATTGTTTTTTCACATCTTGTAAGCTTTACAGTTTTTCCCAGCACTGTTTATTGAAAAAACTTATTTCTCCCACTGAATGGCCCTTGCATGGAATACTACGCAGTCATAAAAAGAACAAGATCATATCTTTTGCAGGCACATGGATGGAGTTTGAGGCCATTATCAGCAAACTAACGCAGGAGCAGAAAATCAAATACCACATGTTCTAATTTATAAGTGGGAGCTAAATGATGAGAATACATGAACACAAAGAAAGGAACAATAGACACTGGGGTTTATTGGAGGGTGGTGGATGGCAGGAGGCAGAAGATTAGAAAAAAATGTCTAATGGGTAATAGGCTTAATACCTGGGTAATGAAACAACCTGTAAATCTAACCCTTGTGACAAAAGTTTATGTATATAACAAACCTGCACGTGTACCCCTGAACTTAAAAAAAAATCATTTGACCATGTAGGTGAGGGTTTGTTAATAGGCTTTTTATTCCGTTGGTTTAAGTGATTATTTTTATGCCAGTAATGTACATTTAGATTACTGTAGTTTAAAAGAGATTCAGAATGTAAATTTGTGGCATAAAAATTATTTTTAAGCTGAAGACATTTGGGATTCAACAGATGCAAAAATAAGCTTTTTTTAGAACCTTCCTTATCTGACTAGAGATAGAAACTTCTGAGAGTGAAGGATCTCTTTATTGACAATAAAACTTTCCAGGGAAGTTTTATTGTCAATGAAGACAGAGAAGACCACTCACACCTGCATAAACACACTTTATCACAAACTTTCTTATCTCTTGTTTGTTGTTCTAAAAACCCATTTGTCTTTCCTTTGAAAAGCCATTCAGTCTTCCCATAGAAGCCCTTTTCTCCCCACTTCCTTTTTCCTATTAAGTTAGATATATAAAATCCTTTTTTTTTTTTAATTTTACTTTAAGTTCCGGGATACAAGAGCAGAATGTGTAGATTTGTTACCTAGGTATACGGGTGCCATGGTGGTTTGCTGCATCTACCAACCCATCATCTAGATTTTAAGCCCTGAATGAATTAGTTATTTGTCCTAATGCTCTCCCTCCCCTCTCACCCTCCCCCCGATTGTCCCAGGTATGTATTGTGCCCCTCCCTGTGTCCATGTGTTCTCATTGTTCAACTCCTATTTACGAGTGAGAACATGCGGTGTTTGGTATAAAACCGTATTTCTGATTATTGAGCAAGCCACTTCTTTAATGTACTCATATGCATGTGAATAAACCTTGTCTTTTCTCTTGTTAATCTATCTTTCGTCAATTTATTCACAGGGTCCTAAATATTAAACCTAAGTGAGTAGAGGAAAACTTTTTCCTCCCAGAAAAAAAGTAAATTTGAAAATCAGGAAGTATGAGATCTCTAATTTTATTATCTTTGATTGTTTTATTATCCAAGGTACTTTGAGATTCCATGCAAATTTTAAGATGAGTTTGCCTATTTCTGCAAAAAGTGTCATTGGGATTTTGATAGGGATTGCATTGAATCTATAGATTACTTTGGGTAGCATGGATTAACGGTATTAAGTTTTCCAATTCATGAATATCATATGTCTTTCTACTTATTAGTTGTCTCTTCTGATTTCTTTCTGTAGTGTTTTACAGTTTTCAGTGTACAAGTCTTTCATCTGTTTGGTTAAGTCTATTCCTAAATATTTTATTATTGTGGATGCTATTGCAAATGGAATTGTCAATTTTCTTTTTGGATTGTTCATTTGTCAGTGTGTAGACATGCAACTGATTTTTTGGTGTTGATTTCATCTTTTAACTTTGCTGAACTCATTTTTTGGTTTTAACAGTCTCAGTGTGCGTGTGGTGCGTGTGTAATCTTTAGAGTTTTTTAAATATGAAATTAGGTTATCTGCAAACAGAATTAATTTTACTTCTGTTACCAGGAAGTGTGGGAATCCCCAGTTCTTGTCTAACTTCGAAGAAATTTTGTAGCCAAGAGATGCATAGCAAAGGTTAAGTAGTAGAGTTTATTGAAGGAAGATAAAATACATTCCTAGAGAGGTGTGAAAAACAGCGGTTCCATATGGAAAAATAGTAGTTACAATGTTTATTTAAAGAGACAGTATACTCTGAAAGATGAGATAGAGTGGGCTGTTAGAGAGAATGATCCAGCAGCAGCAAATGCTGGGGAACTCTGTTTATGAGAATCTTACATGATTATTCATGAAGGGTATAAGGAAGTGGTACGTGCAAGCATGTTTCAGGAAGTCATTTTGGGCACACATGCTCCGTGGTTGTACATGCTAGTAAACACATCGCATGTCTCATTAGCATGTAAAATCTCCACCCAGGGGTGTCTTTTTTACTATTATCGTGAGCAAAAGACTATGCTAGGGCAAGGTTTTGGAGGAGTGTGCATTCTCCTCAGCAGGGAAAATCCCCAGCATGGCTATTTCAAGCTAGGGCCTGAGAGGTCCCCGTTTAGGGCTGAAGGAACGCAACAAGAAGTCCAGAAGTAGCCATTATAGCCATTGTTTGTTTGTTTGTTTGTTTTGGCTGAGCACAGGGGACTTTACTGATGGTACACGACAAGGTGGGGCTCCCTAGGCCCCTCCCTCTTCAAGGGGTCGGCCTGGAAACTGAGAAGGAGATTCAGTGTGGTGAGGGACTGAGTGTGGCAGGGACTCCCCAGCAGTGAGGGTCTCTCTCT
>NW_026658636.1:0-3969 GCF_009828535.3 Hylobates moloch | reverse complement strand
TGTGTGGAGTGCACTGTGTGCAGCATGTGCCGTGTGTGTCGTATATATCGTATGTGTATTGTGTAATTAGTATGATACGCTATATCATACTCACTATGCTATACCTCACTAAGCACATATGCTACACATAATACAGATAACACACAACACACATACAACACACAAAATACACACTACACACAACACACAAAAACCACACTAAACATATACACTCTACACGGTACAGACATCACACTAAATACACACACACAAAGTACATACAACATGCAAACTGCACTAAACATACACCATGCACAATACAGATACCAGACAACACACACAACACACAAAATATACACTACACACAACACACATAAACCACACTAAAGACATACACTGTACAGGACAGATGTCACACTGAATACACACACACAACATACAATTACACGCAACACACACAGACCTCACGTAAAATACACATACAAAGAGGCAGGTTGTGTGATCCCCATAGATCCCGGGTACGTGTCTTCGACACGTGGTGCTTACTTTGTGTTTTCTTTCCGGAAGCTCTGCTGGACGTTGGCTTGACAACATTCACGTGAGTCAGTCTTCTGGGAAACGGTCTTATGTGCCAACCGACCCCCAAGTGCCAATGGAACCCAGAAAATGAAGAAGAAGGTGGACAAACCCAGTTTGTCTGCTTTGGTTCATTTATTACAGGAACTTAGAGACAGAAGAACGGTCTTGGGCAGCCACAGAAAGTATAGTACAGACACCACACTAAACACACACAGACACACACACACAAATGTATTAGGTCACCCCCGCATCACGAACCCCAAGAGCCAGTTGATTTCTGCCTCAACAACGGTTGATTTCAAGGAACTTACGATGAATTAAGATGTGGACATCTGGCCGGGCGCGGTGGCTCACGCGTGTCATCCCAGCACTTTGGGAGGCCGAGGTGGGTGGTGGCCATGAGGGTTGGAGGCTCACGAATACGATTCGTCCCTTATAAAAGAGAGCTCGGGACGGACGAAGGGGCACCCACCAACACACCCGGCTAATTTTTTGTATTTTTAGTAGAGACGGGGTTTCACCGTGTTAGCCAGGATGGGCTCGATCTCCTGACCTCGTGATCCGCCCGCCTCGGCCTCCCAAAGTGCTGGGATGACAGGCGGGAGCCACCGCGCCTGGCTTCTCAATTTTTTAAAACTGAGATTAAGTTTGCGTGGCACGCAAGCAATCATTTCAAAAGTGAACAATTCAGGGACACGTGTGTGCATTTACAATCTTGCAGAGCCATCACCACGATCTATTCTATCTATTCCCAGAATATTTTGTTCCCCCAAAAGGCGACCTATTAAACAGTCACACCCCCAATCCCTCTCTCTCAGCCCCTGGCAGTCACAAAGCTCCTTTCTATCTCTATGAATTTGTCTGTTCTGGGTTTATTTTTTAATAGACTTGCTTATACATAGAAAAGAATTTCTAACGTTGGCCAGTGCTGTGCTTGACGCTGGTGGCTATGGGGTCTTGATAGTTCTTAGCATATAACCCTTTAGGACAACATCAGAGTTCCTGAGGACATCTGACTTCTGTTCTTTTTTTTTTTTTGAAATGGAGTCTCTCTCTTGTCCCCCAGGCTGGAGTGCAGTGGTGCGATCTCGGCTCATTGCAACCTCTGCCTCCCGGGTTCAAGCGATTCTCCTGCCTCAGCCTCCCAAGTAGCTGGGATTACAGGTGTCCGCCACCACACCCAGCTAATGTTTTTTGTATTCTTAGTTGAGATAGGGTTTCACAATATTGGCCAGGCTGGTCTCGAACTCCTGACCTCAGGTGATCCACCTGCCTCGGCCTCCCAAAGTGCTGGGATGACAGGCATGAGCCACCTTGCCCGGACTGATTTATTTTCTTTAAACAAAGCCCAGGGGCCACCGTGAGATTACGTCACCTCCCTATGGTGTTTTCCCCCTTTTTATCCAATATACTGCATTTTGAGACACATTTCTAATGTACAGAAAGACATGTTCATGCTTCCTGCACTTTTTTTCAGAAGTTACCCTAAATCTATGTGTCTTGGCCCTTAAAAACAAAACAAAACAAAAAAACAAACCTACACTTCAATAGTTGAAAAACTGGAACTGGTTTTTGGTGCTACCACACACGTCTCACAACAAACACAGTTGAGAATCAAGCAGCTGTTTCAATAGCTAATAAATGGTGGTGAGAAAAGCCTGTTTTTAACCACTTCAGCATTTGAAATTAAACTCATCATTTAAGGATTTTTGAAGTTAATCATTTGTTCAAGAACAGCAAAAACTATTCCCTTTCTTCCCTGTCTTTCTTTTCTTTCTTTCTTTCTTTCTTTCTTTTTCTTTTTCTTTCTCTCTCTCTCTCTCTCCTTCCTTCCTTCCTTTTCTTCTTTCTCTTTCTTTCTTTTTCTTTCCCACGGGGGAAGGGGACCCGTGAATGTAGCCCATATAGACCTAGAAGACAGATGATCATCCATCATCTCTCTTTATCTATTAATCTACCTATATATCTTACCTATCTATCTATGTATCTATTATATCTATGTATCTATTGTATCTATGTATCTATATCTATTTATTTATTCTATGTATCTATTATATTTATCTATGTATCTGTGTATGTATGTATCATCTATCTTATCATCTATTATATCTATTATCTATCTTATCTATCATCTATTATATCTATCATCTATGTATCTATTATATCTATCTATATGTATCTTCTATGTATCTATTATATCTATCATCTATTTATCTATCATCTATCTATATCTATCATCTATCTCTATGTATCTATGTATTATATATATCTATCATCTATCTATCCATCTATGTATGTATGTATGTATCTATTATCTATACATCTATCTATGTATGTATGTATCTATCTATTATCTATCTATGTATCTATCATCTATCTATCCATCTATCTATCCTGTATATATTTATCCATCCAGCCTATCTATCTATCTATCTATCTATCTATCTATCTATCTATCTATCTATCTATCTATCTATCATCTATCTATCTATCTATCTATCTATCATCTATCTATCTATCTATCTATCTATCTATCTATCTATCTATATCTATCTATCTATCATCTATCCATCTATCTATCATCCAACTGGATTATCAATATCCATGCTCCCACACATATTTCTCTCTCTCTCTTTCTCTCTCAACCTCTCCCTCTCTCTCTCTGCTTCTGACCTTTCCAAAAGAAGCCAGGAAGCAACAGGAAGTGGCTCCCTCCCGATCCCTTGCCCCGAGGGGCAGACACCCACCCGTAGGGAGCTGCATTCCTGGGGTCTGTGGTCATGTCACCATTAGTAACGTGGTACCTGGGCTGGACAAGAGTCAATTTACAGCTCTTTTGTGCTGAATATCAGAAAAGCCGATCATTCAATTATCTCAGTGTTACCTTTCACTGGCATTATTTCATTCCTTGAAATTGCTTTTCATTCCAATTACAGGATTTCATGGAGAAATTGTTGGATAATGTAATAATATTTGCCTCTTCCCATCCTCTGAGGGCGATGATGAATGTTTAATAAGATACCAAAGTTGCAAAACCATTATGCACTTCTCAAAAGAGAGATGCCCTATAAATGAATAATAAGAATAAATTATGCAACTGTATTGGGTAGAAAAAAAATCAATTGCTGTTCTTCTAGTGGCCAGCGATCTACTTTATATGCTGGATTTTAGAGTTAATTAATTAAGTTACATCCTGTATTAAAAAAAAAACGTGTCAGCTTTTTTACATTTTTTTTTGCTTTTCCTGCCCTAATAGGGTGGTGGTTCTATGGGGCGAGGTCCCCTACGTCCTGATTGAAATGAACCATTTCCCAGTGAAGCTCCAAGTTTACACTGGAGGGAAAATGGTGACTGTCTCAAGAATTAGCCTGGGAGACCCTGAAGAGCTTCAGAATATGCCACCAAAAAAAT
>NW_026658635.1:0-3969 GCF_009828535.3 Hylobates moloch | reverse complement strand
GCCTCAGCCTCCCGAGTAGCTGGGACTACAGGCGCCCGCCACCACGCCCGGCTAATTTTTTGTATTTTTAGTAGAGACGGGGTTTCACCGTGGTCTCGATCTCCTGACCTCGTGTTCCACCCGCCTCGGCCTCCCAACGTACTGGGATTACAGGGGTGAGCCACCACGCCCGGCCTACTTTTATTTATTTATTTTATTTTTGAGATGGTGTCTTGCTCTGTCACCTGGGCTGGAGTGCAGTGGCTCCATCTCGGCTCAATGCATCCTTTGCTTCCCGGGTTCAAGTGATCCTCCTGCCTCAGCCTCCAAAGTAGGTGGCTTGTGCCACTATGCCGGCTAATTTTTATATTTTTAGTAGAGATGGGGTTTCACCATGTTGCCCAGGCTGGTCTGGAACTCCTGACCTCAAGTGATTCACCCTCCTTGGCCTCCCAAAGTCCTGGGATTACAGATGTGAGCCACCGCGCCAGGCCTATGAGTTTCAGTTTTTATTTTATTTTATTATTTTATTTTGAGATAGAGTCTCACTCTGTTGCCCAGGCTGGAGTGCAGTGGCACGATCTTAGCTCACTGCAATCTCTGCCTCCTGGGTTCAAGTGATTCTCCTGCCTCAGCCTCCCGAGTAGCTGGGATTACAGGCGCGCCACCATACCTGGCTAATTTTTGTAGTTTTAGTAGTCATGGGGTTTCGCCATTTTGGCCAGGCTGGTCTCGAACTCCTGACCTCAGGTGATCCGCCTGCCTCGGCCTCTGAAACTGCTGGGATGGCAGGCGTGAGCCACTGCACCCGGCCCGAGTTTCAGTTTTTTAATCTGAAAGTCGGTTAGATAAGATAGTTGTGCAAGCTCTTGCTGTGGAGCCCGAGATGTCACCGAGACTCTTGCACGATGGCGTCTTGCTGCTCTCGTGCCCTGTAGGGAAGAAAGACATGACCTCAGAAGGCAGAGGGGTGCGTGTGGGAGGATATAGTCCTCAGAGGAGAGGGACACGGAGCCAGGACACAGCAGCTGCTGGGCCTTGGGCAACATGGCCAGACCTCGTCTCCACAAACAAACAAACAAAAAATTGTTTCTTAAGTAGCCAGGTGTGATGGTACACACCTGTGGTCCCAGCTACTTGGGAGGCTGAGGCAGGAGGATCGCCTGAGCCCAGGAGTTTGAGGCTGCAGTGAGCTGTGATTTTACCACTGCACTCCAGCCTGAGCGACAGAGCGAGACCCTGTCTAAAAAAAAAAAAAGGAAAAACGCAAAAGGCTGTGGGGCCCGCGTGCTTCCAGATGCATCAGAACCAGCTTCCAGGTCAGCTTTCCTCTGTGCAGTCCCAGGCCAGTTCCTCACCGTGGAAGAGGGAATAAGGCCCCCAAGACGTCCACATCCTGATCCCCAGAATCTGTGGCTGTGCCACCTCAGGTGGCAAAAGGGACTCTGCAGGTGTGATAAGAACCCCAAGATGGCAGAGCATCAGGGTGATCGGGGGCCCATGTCCTCACAGTGTCCTTTTAAGAGGGCGGTGGGGGGAGGGGGCCGAGAGTCAGAGACTGGAAGAGGTTGCGCTCTTGGAGGTGAAGGGGGAGGAAGGGCCTGGAGCTGAGGGATGCGGGTGCCTCTGGACTCTGGGAAAGGAGGAAACAGGTTCTCCCTGAGCCCCCAGGAGGGACCAGCCCTGTTCATGCCTTGATTTTAGAAGTTCTGCCTTCCAGAGCTGTGAGATGATACGTTCGTGCTAAGTCACTAAATTTGTTACTGCAGCTACAGGGATTAACACCTCAATGACTTCTAGGGATTAACACACCTCAATGACTTCCAGCTTCTTCCTCGGGGAAAATTGCTTCCTTCTTTCCCTCCCTTCGCCTCCCTCTCTCTTCCCTTCCCCTCCCTGCTCTTCCCTTCCCCTCCCCCTCCCCTCCCCTCCTCCTCCCCTCCATTGTCCTCCCCTCCCCCTCCCCTCCCTTCTCCTCCCCTTCTCCTTCCCTCCCTTCTCCTCCCTTCCCCTCCACTCTCCTCCCCTCCCCTTCCATTCCCTTCCCCTTCCCTTCCCTTGCCCTCCTTCCCTCTCTCCTTCTCTTCCTTCCCTTCTACGTGCAAATCCAGGTTCTGGGGATTGAGCAGTGAACAAAAGCAGCAAACTTCTTGCTCTTGGGTTCACAGGGAGAGAGGCCACAAACCAGCATATAAATACATAAATAAGCAGTTTCTAAAGAATGCCAGGGGCAGCCAGGCGGGGTGGCTCACGCTTGTAATCCCAGCACTTTGGGAGGCCGAGGCGGGCGGATCACGAGGTCAGGAGATCGAGACCACAGTGAAACCCCGTCTCTACTAAAAATACAAAAAATTAGCCGGGCGTGGTGGCGGGCGCCTGTAGTCCCAGCTACTCGGAGAGGCTGAGGCAGGAGAATGGCGTGAACCCGGGAGGCGGAGCTTGCAGTGAGCCGAGATCGCGCCACTGCACTCCAGCCTGGGGGACAGAGCGAGACTCCGTTTCAAAAAACAAAACAAAACAAAACAAAAAAACAAAGAATGCCAGGGGCTAGAGAGCCACCGGGATGGTGTAGGAAGGCACCTTGGACCCAGGAGGTGACATTTGAGCAGAGACCCCGGTGGCGTGGGGAAGCAGCAGGCAGGTCTGCGGGAACAGTGCTGCAGGGAGAGGGAACAGCACATCCAGGGGCCCTGAGGTGGGGACAGCCTGACTGGCTAGAGGCCCAGGGTGGTGAGTGCGGGACAGAGGTGAGAAGATGCTGGAGAGCCTCCCGCTCAGCTGTCCTGAGTGCCGGCCTTATTCACAGACATGGCGGAGGTGATGGGTGCAGAGTCTGGCCCATGCACCCAACCCAGCCAGCCAGCACTGTGCTCCTAGAAACAGCTCCCAGCTGCATCTGAGTGGCCAACTGGGTTTCTCTGAACCCATCGCTGAGGCTGGGGGAGGGAATGCTCTGACCGGCTGGTGGGGACTGGGGGTCCAGGTGGGCGAGGGTGTTGGCTGGACCAGCCAGGGGCGGTGAAGGGCTGGGGGTCCAGGTGGGTGAGGGTGTTGGCTGGACCAGCCAGGGGCGGTGAAGGGAGGGCAGGCAGGGTGCCTCAGGATGAGGTGCAGTGAGGGCCACTGTGGAGCCCGGGAAGGCGTCTGGCCGTGGTCTCAGTGCTCAGTGGATTGGGTGAGAGGCTTCCACAGAGACCAGAAACTCTGGAGGAGCCCAGGGTTCAGGGAGCCGGCCAGAAGCTCCATCTTGGATGTGTCAGGTTTGGGATGTCTCCAGGGAGCCAGGAGAGGAGGACTCTTGGGAGGAGGGGAGGCCCTGGACGGAGCCACCAGTGGAGCTGGGGAGAGAGAGGAAGCTTCCAAGGGGGGCTGTGGGGTGGGGCAGGAGCCTGTGGGTGCTGCCAGAGGGAATTGCCGCGTTCTACGCTGCTGTGAGGCCAGGGAGGACGGGTCAGCTTCCCGGCTGCACTGGCAAGGGTCATGCCGGGATCAGGACAGAGGGGGTCCTCGGGACCTGAGGGCAGGCACAGTGGGCAGCACAAGGTCAGGGATCAGGGGAGGCCCCGGGGAGCTGGGCAGGCCAGGGGAGGTGGGCTTCCGTCGGCCTTGGCCTCAAGGGACTGGGACGGAGTGTGAGCTGCACCCTGGGACCAGCTTTGGTGTCCTCTGATTGGTCACTCCTGGAAGCCTCCGTGCCCTGCGTCCCTGTCTGGGTGTCCAGGATTTAAACCTACCTCAGCCTGCCTGGCTGTGGGCTTTCGGAGGACAGCGGCCTCTCCTATTTATTTATTTATTTTTTGAGACGGAGTCTCACTCTGTCGCCCAGGCTGGAGTGCAGTGGCGCGATCTCGGCTCACTGCAAGCTCCGCCTCCTGGGTTCACGCCATTCTTCTGCCTCAACCTCCCGAGTAGCTGGGACTACAGGCGCCTGCCACCACGCCGGATAATTTTTTGTATTTTTAGTAGAGACGGGGTTTCACCGTTTTAGCC
>NW_026658634.1:0-3969 GCF_009828535.3 Hylobates moloch | reverse complement strand
CTTCTGTGCAGTTTTTAATTGAAGATATTTCTTTTTCCACTATAGGCCCCTTAGCGCTCCGAGTTTCCCATTGCAGTTTCTACAGAAAGAGTGTTTCAAAACTGCTCAATCAAAAGTAAGCTTCAACTCTGTTAGTAGAATGCACAGAACAGAAAGAAGTTTCACAGAATGTTTCTGTTTAGTTTTTATTTCAAGATATTCCTTTTTCCATTATAGGTGCCTTAGCGCTCAGAATGTCCCCTTGCAGTTTCTACAGAAAGAGAGACTCAGAACTGCTCAATCAAAAGTAAGCTTCAACTCTGTTAGCTGAATGCACAGAACAGAAAGATTTTCACAGAATACTTCTGTGTAGTTTTTTTTGAAGATATTTCTTTTTCCACTATAGGCCCCTTAGCGCTCTGAATGTCCACTTGCAGTTTCTACAGAAATAATGTTTCAGAACCGCTCAATCAAAAGTAAGCTTCAACTCCGTTAGTTGAATTCACAGATCAGAAAGGATTTTCGCAGAATGCTTCTGTGTAGTTTTTATTTGAGGTTATTCCTTTTTCCGCTATAGGCACCATACCGCTCCGAATGTCCAATTGCAGTTTCTACAGAAAGACTGTTTGAGAACTGCTCAATCCAAATTAAGCTTCAACTCTGTTAGTTGAATGCATAGATCAGAAAGAAGCTTCACAGAATCATTCCGTGTAGTTTTATTTGAAGTTATAACTTTTTCCACTATAGGCCCATTGGCGTTCCGAACGTCCACTGGCAGTTTGTACAGAAAGAGTGTTTCAGAACTGCTCAATCAAAAGTAAGCTTCTAATCTTCTAGTTGAAAGCATAGATCAGAAACGTGTTTCACAGAATTCTTTTCTGTTGTTTTCATTTGAAGTTATTACTTTTTCCACTATAGGCCCCTTAGTGCTCAGAATTTACAATTGCAGTTTCTACAGATGGAGTGTTTCAGAACTGCTAAATCAAAAGTAACCTTTAACTCTGTTAGGTGAATGCACAGAACACAAATAAGTTGCACAGAATGCTTCTGTGTAGTTTTTAATTGAAGATGTTCTTTTTTCCACAATAGGCCCCTTAGCGCTCCGAATGTCCCGTTGCTGTTTGTACAGAAAGTGCGTTTCAGAACTGCTCAATCAAAAGTTAGCTTCAACTCTGTTAGTTGAATGCACAGATCAGAAAGAAGTTTCACAGAATGCTTCTGTGTAGTTTTTATTTGAAGATATTCCTTTTTACACTATAGGCCCCTTAGTGCTCTGAATGTCCCCTTGCAGTTTCTACAGAAAGAGTGTTTAGGAACTTCCCAATCAAAAGTAAGCTTCAACTCTGTTAGTTGAATGCACAGAACAGAAAGAAGTTTCACAGAATACTTCTGTGTAGTTTTTATTTGAAGATATTCCTTTTTCCACTATAGGCCCCTTAGAGCTCAGAATGTCCACTTTCCGTTTCTACAGAAACAGTGTTTCAGAACTGCTCAATCAAATGTGAGCTTCAACACTGTTAGTTGAATGCACAGAACAGAAAGTAGTTTCACAGAATGCTTCTGTGTAGTTTTAATTTGTAGATATTCCTTTTTCCACTATAGGCCTCTTAGCGCTCCAAATATCCACTCGTAGTTTCTACAGAAAGAGTGTTTCAGAACTGCTGAATCAAAAGTAAGCTTCAACTCTGTTAGTTGAATGCACAGAGGAGAAGGAAGTTTCACAGAAGGCTTCTCAGTAGTTTTTATTTGAACATATTTCCTTTTCCACTATAGGCCCCTTAGCGCTCCGAATGTCCACTTGCAGTTTCTACAGAAAGAGTGTTTCAGAACTGCTCTATCAAAAGTAAGCATCAACTCTGTTAGTTGAATGCACAGAAAAGAAAGAAGTTTCACAGAATGCTTCTGTGTAGTTTTTCTTTGAAGATAATTCTTTTTCCACTATAGGCCCCTAAGCGCTCCAAATTTCCCATTGCAGTTTCTACAGAAAGAGTGATTCATAACTACTCAATCAAAAGTAAGCTTCAACTCTGTTTGTTGAATGCACATAACAAAATGAAATTTCACAGAATGCTTCTGTGTAGTTTTTATTATAAGATATTATTTTTCCACTATAGGCCCCTCAGCGCTCTGAAAGTCCCCTTGCAGTTTCCAAAGATAGAGTGTTTAAGAACTGCTCAATCAAAAGTAAGCTTCAACCCTGTTAGTTGAATGCACAGAACAGAAAGAAGTTTCGAAGAATACTTCTGTGTTGTTTTTATTTGGAGTTATTCCTTTTTCCACTATAGGCCCCTTAGCACTCAGTATGTCCACTTGCAGATTCTACAGAAAGAGTGTTTCAGAACTGCTCAATCAAAAGTAAGCTTCAACTCTGTTAGTTGAATGCACAGAACAGAAAGTAGTTTAACAGAATGCTTCTGTGTAGTTTTTGTTTGAAGATATTCCTTTTTCCTCTATAGGCCCCTTAGCGTTCCGAATGTCGACTTGCAGTTTTTACAGAAAGGGTGTTTCAGAACTGCTCAATCAAATGTAAGGTTCAACTCCATCAGTTCAATACACAGACCAGAAATTACTTTCACAGAATGATTCTGTGTAGTTTTTATTTGAAGATATTCCTTTTTCCACTATAGGCCTCTTAGTGCTCCGAATGTCCAATTGCAGTTTCTACAGAAAGAGTGTTTCAGAACTGCTCAATCAAAAGTAAGCTTCAACTCTGTTAGTCGAATTCACAGAGCAGAAAGAAGTTTCACAGAATGCTTCTCTGTAGTTTTTATTTGAAGATATTTCTTTTTCCACTATAGGCCCCTTTCCGCTCCAAATATCAAATTGCAGTTTCTACAGAAAAAGTGTTTCATGACTGCTCAATCAAATGTAAGCTTCAACTCTGTTAGTTGAATGCACAGATCAGAAAGGATTTTCGCAGAATGCTTCCTTGTAGTATTTATTTGAAGTTATTCCTTTTTCCGCTATAGGCAACATACCGCTCCGAATGTCCACTTGCAGTTTCTACAGAAAGACTGTTTGAGAACTGCTCAATCAAAAGTAAGCTTCAACTCCGTTAGTTGAATGCATAGATCAGGAAGAAGATTCGCAGAATCATTCCGTGTAGTTTTTATTTGAAGTTATAACTTTTTCCACTATAGGCCCATTGGCGCACCGAACATCCACTGGCAGTTTGTACAGAAAGAGTGTTTCAGAACTGCTCAATCAAAAGTAAGCTTCAAATCTGCTAGTTGAAAGCACAGATCGAAAACGTGTTTCACAGAATTCTTTTGTGTTGTTTTTATTTGTAGTTATTCCTTTTTCCACTATAGGCCCCTTAGCGCTCAGAATTTACAATTGCAGCTTCTACAGATGGAGTGTTTCAGAACTACTAAATCAAAAGTAAGCTTCACTTCTGTTAGGTGAATGCACAGAACACAAATAAGTTGCACAGAATGCTTCTGTGTAGTTTTTAATTGAAGACGTTCCTTTTTCCACAATAGGCCCCTTAGCACTCCGAATGTCATGTTGCTGTTTCTACAGAAAGTGTGTTTCAGAACTGCCCAATCAAAAGTCATTTTCAACTCTGTTAGTTGAATGCACAGAACAGAAAGTAGTTGGACAGAATGCTTCTTTGTAGTTTTTATTTGAATATATTGCTTTTTCCACTATAAGCCCCTTAGTGCTCCGAATGTCCCCTTGCAGTTTCTACAGAAAGAATGTTTAAGAACTTCCCAATCAAAAGTAAGCTTCAACTCTGTTAGTTGAATGCACAGAACAGAAAGAAGTTTCACAGAACACTACTTTGTAGTTATTATTTGAAGATATTCTTTTTTCCACTATAGGCCCCTTAGCGCTCAGAATGTCCACTTGCAGTTTCTACAGAAAGAGTGTTTCAGAACTGCTCAATCAAAAGTAAGCTTCAACTCTGTTAGTTGAATGCACAGATCAAAAAGAAGTTTCGCAGAATGCTTCTGTGTAGTTTTGATTTGAAGACATTTCTTTCTCCAC
>NW_026658633.1:0-3970 GCF_009828535.3 Hylobates moloch | reverse complement strand
ACACACACACACACACACACACACATACACTTGAGAGAGAGAGACAGACAGACAGACAGGGTCTTGCTCTGTCACCCCAGCTGGAGCACAGTGGCATGATCTTGGTTCACTGCAGCCTGGACCTTCTGGGCTCAAGTGATCTTCCTACCTCAGCCTCATGAGTAGCTGGGACCACAGGCATGCAGCACCACAGCGGGCTAATATTTTTATTTATTTTTTGGAGAGGTGGAGTCTCCCTACATTGCCCAGGCTGGTCTCCAACTCCTGGGCTCAAGGGATCCTCCCGCCTCTGCCTCCCAAAGTGCTGGGATTGCAGGTGTGAGCCACCATATCCATCTGAATATGAATATTTTTATCTAAAAAAGAAAACCTGTGCCCATTAGCTATCACCACCTTATCTCCCCGCTTCCTTCCTTTCCTAGTTGGAAGTAACCACCAATCTACTTGATGTCTTTTAGATTTGCCTATTATGCACATTTCTTAGGAACTGTGTACTGTAATATGTGGTCTTTTGTGATGGACTTCTTTCACTCAGCACACATTTGGCGTAATTTTTCAAGGTTCATACATGTGGTAGCATGTGTCAGTACTTCATTCCTTTTTATGACCAAATAATATTTCATTGTGTAGATATATCACATTTTGTTTATCCATTTGTTCATTGATGGACGTTGGTATTGTTTCCACCTTTGGCTATTATGAATAGTGTTGCTATAAACATTCATGAATAAGTTTTTGTTTAGCTACGCTTCCATTCTTTTGTATACCAATATCATCTGAAGAACTGCCAGACTGTTTCCAAAGAGGCTGTGCCATTTTACATTCCCATGAGTAATGTATGAGGGTACTGATTTCTCCACGTATGTCAACACTTGTACTTATCTGACTTTTTAATTCTAGCTGTCCTTGTGGGTATGAAGTGGTGTCTTGTGGTTTTGATTTGCATTTCCTGATGACTAATAGTGTTAGGCATCTTTTCTGTGCTTATCGGCCACTTTTATTTCTACCTTGGAGAAATTTCTATTCAGCTCTTTTGCTCATTTTTAAATTGGTTTATTTGCCTTATTATTAAATTGTAAGGGTTCTTTAAATATTCTGGATACAAGTCTCATTAGATATATAGGTTGCAAATATTTTCTTCCATTCTGTAGACTGTCTTTTCACTTTTGCGATATCCTTTGTAGAACGAAAACTTTTGATGAAGTCCAGTTTAACTATTTTTTTCTTCTTTCTCATGCTTTGGTGTTATGTTTAAGAATTTATCGCATAATCCAAGGAGGTCATGAAAATTTACCCCTGTTTTCTTCTAAGTTTCCTGGTTTTAGCTCTTCTGTGTACATCTTTGATCTACTTTAATTTTTTTATATGGTATGAGGTAAGTGCCTGACTTCATTCTTTTGCATATAGCTATCCAGTTGTCCCAGCACATTTGTTGAAAAGGCTATTTTTTTTTCTCCTATTGAATGATCTTTTCACCCTTGCCTAAAATCAGCTGGCCACGGATATATGGATTTATTTCTGGACTCTCAATCCTAGCCTATTGATCTATATGTCTATCCTTGTGCCAGTACCATGCTGTCTTGATTATTATTTCTTTGTACTAAAATTTGAAATCAGGACATGTGAGTCTTCCTACTTCTGTTCTTTTTTTTGAAATTGTTTTGGCCATTCTGGGTTCCTTGCAATTCCTTATGAATTTTAGGATCAGCTTCTCCATTTCTACAAAGAAGTCAGGTGAGAGTCTGATAAATATTGAATCTGCAGATTAATTTGGGAGTATTGCCATCTTAACAATGTTAAGTCTTCAAGTCTATGAACATAGGATTTTTCCAATTATTTTGATCTTCTTTAATTTTTTTAAACAATTTTTGTAGGTTTTAGGTTATGATCTTTGTACTTTATTAAATTTACTCCTTAGTGTTTTATTATTTTTTATGTGATTATAGATGGAATTATGTTAATTTAATTTTTAGTTGATCATTGCAAGTATATGGAAAAACAATAGATTTTTATATATTGATCTCTTATCTGCAATCTTGCCAAACTTGTTTATTAGTCTTGATTTTAATAAATTCCTTAGAATTTTGTGTATACAAGATCATGCCATCTGTAATTAGAGGTAATTTTACTTCTTCATTCGAATCTAGATGTCTTTTTTTTTCTTTTTTTTTTTATTATACTTTAGGGTTTTAGGGTACATGTGCACAATGTGCAGGTTTGTTACATATGTATCCATGTGCCATGTTGATTTCCTGCACCCATTAACTCGTCATTTAGCATTAGATGTATCTCCTAATGCTGTCCCTCCCCCCTCCCCCACCCCACAACAGTCCCCAGAGTGTGATGTTCCCCTTCCTGTGTCCATGAGTTCTCATTGTTCAATTCCCACCTATGAGTGAGAACATGCGGTGTTTGGTTTTTTGTCCTTGCGATAGTTTACTGAGAATGATGTTTTCCAGTTTCATCCATGTCCCTACAAAGGACACGAACTCATCATTTTTTATGGCTGCATAGTATTCCATGGTGTATATGTGCCACATTTTCTTAATCCAGTCTATCGTTGTTGGACATTTGGGTTGGTTCCAACTCTTTGATATTGTGAATAGTGCCGCAATAAACATACGTGTGCATGTGTCTTTATAGCAGCATGATTTATAGTCCTTTGGGTATATACCCAGTAATGGGATGGCTGGGTCAAATGGTATTTCTAGTTCAAGATCCCTGAGGAATCGCCACACTGACTTCCACAATGGTTGAACTAGTTTACAGTCCCACCAACAGTGTAAAAGTGTTCCTATTTCTCCACATCCTCTCCAGCACCTGTCGTTTCCTGATTTTTTAATGATGGCCATTCTAACTGGTGTGAGATGGTATCTCACTGTGGTTTTGATTTGCATTTCTCTGATGGCCAGTGATGATGAGCATTTCTTCCTGTGTTTTTTGGCTGCATAAATGTCTTCTTTTGAGAAGTGTCTGTTCATGTCCTCTGCCCACTTTTTGATGGGGTTGTTTGTTTTTTTCTTGTAAATTTGTTTGAGTTCATTGTAGATTCTGGATATTAGCCCTTTGTCAGATGAGTAGGTTGCAAAAAGTTTCTCCCATTCTGTAGGTTGCCTGTTCACTCTGATGATAGTTTCTTTTGCTGTGCAGAAGCTCTTTAGTTTAATGAGATCCCATTTGTCGATTTTGGCTTTTGTTGCCATTGCTTTTGGTGTTTTAGACATGAAGTCCTTGCCCACGCCTATGTCCTGAATGGTATTGCCTAGGTTTTCTTGTAGGATTTTAATGGTTTTAGGTCTAACATATAAGTCTTTAATCCATCTTGAATTAATTTCTGTATAAGGTGTAAGGAAGGGATCCAGTTTCAGCTTTCTACATATGGCTAGCCAGTTTTCCCAGCACCATTTATTAAATAGGGAATCCTTTCCCCATTTCTTGTTTTTGTCAGGTTTGTCAAAGATCAGATAGTTGTAGCTATGCGGCGTCATTTCTGAGGGCTCTGTTCTGTTCCATTGATCTATGTCTCTGTTGTGGTACCAGTACCATGCTGTTTTGGTTACTGTAGCCTTGTAGTATAGTTTAAAGTCAGGTAGCGTGATGCCTCCAGCTTTGTTCTTTTGGCTTAGGATTGACTTGGCGATGCGGGCTCTTTTTTGGTTCCATATGAACTTTAAAGTAGTTTTTTCCAATTCTGTGAAGAAAGTCATTGGTAGCTTGATGGGGATGGCATTGAATCTATAAATGACCTTGGGCAGTATGGCCATTTTCACGATATTGATTCTTCCAACCCATGAGCATGGAATGTTCTTCCATTTGTTTGTATCCTCTTTGATTTCATTGAGCAGTGGTTTGTAGTTCTCCTTGAAGAGGTCCTTCACATCCCTTGTAAGTTGGATTCCTAGGTATTTTATTCTCTTTGAAGCAATTGTGAATGGGAGTTCACTCATGATTTGGCTCTCTGTTTGTCTGT
>NW_026658632.1:1121-3970 GCF_009828535.3 Hylobates moloch | reverse complement strand
CAGGCACCACTGCACCTGTCAGCCTTTAAAGAGAAGGAAATCCTGTCATTTGCAAAAACTAATTAAAAAAATGTTTTTGTAGAGATGAAGTCTTTCTATGTTGCTATGGATGAACTTGGAGGACATTATGTGAAGTGAAATAAGCCAGACACAGAAAGACAAATACTGCATGATCTCACTTGTATGTGAACTGTAAAAAAATCAAGCTCATAGAAGCAGAGAATAGAATGGTGTTTGCCAGGGACTGGGGAGATGTTGGTCAGAGGATACAAAATTTCAGTTAGACAGAAAATATAAGTGCAAGAGATCTATTGTACAACCTGGTGACTGTAGTTGAAAACAATGTACTATATACTTGAAAATTGCTAAGAGAGTAGATTTTAAGTGTTCTCAGTACAAATAAGTATGTGAGGTAATGCATACATTAATTAGCTTGATATAGCTATTCCACAGTGTTTACATATCTGAAAACATCATGTTGCTCACCATATATGTACAATTTTATTTGTCAATTAAAAAAAGAAGAAAAAAATGAACTGTACCCAGGGACAGTGTGGTGACATCTCACAATATCAGAGATAAAAGATAAGTATTGGAGTGGGTTGTGGCAGCATGCACCTGTAATCCAAGCTATTTGGGAGGCTGAGGCAGGAGGACCACTTGAGGCCAGGAGTTCAAGACCAGCCTGGGCAACATAGTGAAACACCCATCTCTAAAAATATTTTTTTAAAAGAAATCATTCCTTAAGAGAAGAAAAACAGATCAACTAAAAAGGGACAAAAAATTGGATTGGCATCAGCTCTTCTTTTGGTAACACTCAAAAAATTGGATTGGCATCAGCTCTTCTTTTGGTAACACTGGATGCAAGAAGATAATGACAAAGTCTGAGGGGGAAAAACATTTATTTTTATTTTTATTATTATCTTTTTTGAGATGGAGTTTCACTCTTGATGCCCAGGCTGGAGTGCAATGGTGCGATCACGGCTCACTGCAACCTATACCTCCCGGGTTCAAGCAATTCTGCCTCAGCCTTCCAAGTAGCTGGAATTACAGGCGTCTGTCACCATGCCCGGTTAATTTTTGTATTTTTAGTAAAGACAGGACTTCACCACATTGGCCAGGCTGGTCTTAAACTCCTGACCTCGAGTGATCTGCCCACCTCGGCCTTCCAAGGGGGAAAAACATTATGAGCCCAGAAATCTATCCCCACATATACTATCCACCAAGTGGGAGAACAAAACAGGTCCATTTCAGACCTTTGAGATCTAAAACTTTTTTTTTTTTTTTTGAGACAGAGTCTCGCTCTTGCTGCCCAGGCTAGAGTGCAGTGGCGCGATCTTGGCTCACTGCAATCTCTGCCTCCCGGGTTCAAGCGATTCTCCTGCCTCAGCCTCGTGAGTAGCTGGGACTTCAGGCGCACACCACCACACCCGGCTAATTTTGTATTTTTAGTAGAGACGGGGTTTCTCCATGTTGGTCAGGCTGGTCTCGAACTTCCAACCTCAGGTGATCCGCCCGCCTCAGCCTCCCAAAGTGCTGGGATTACAGGCATGAGCCACTGCGCCCGGCCAAGATAAATCTAAAACATTTTACCAGCCAAGAACCACATATGAAAGAATTATTAGAAGATGTACTTCAACAAGAAAAATTAGGAATTTGTGGCAGACAGACACTAAGAGGGTCCCCAGTGATCCCCACCTGTTAGTGTTCACTCCCTTGTGTAATGCCCTCTCTATGAGTGCGGGTGGGTCTGTGACTTGCTTCTAGCCGATAGAAGACAGCAAAAGTCCTGGCTTCTATTTTGCTAGGAAATTTTCTCCTTTGCTTACTCAGAGGACCCAGCTGACATGTTGTGAGCTACCCTATGGAGATATCCATATTGCAAGGGCCCAAGGGAAGCCTCCAGCCAACATCCAGCTAGGAACTGAGACCTTGAGGGCAACAGCCCTGAATAAACTAAATTCTGAATCTTTCCCCAGTCAACCCTTCGGAGGAGAGCCCAGCGCTTGATTGCAGCCTCAAGAGACTCTGAATCAGAGGACCCAGCTAAGCTATGCTTGCATCCTGGCCCATGAAAACTGTGAAATAATACGTTTCTTTGTTGTTTATTGTTTGTTTGTTTTGTACCTGAGACAGAGTCTCACTCTGTCAACCAGGCTGGAGTGGAGTGGTGCAATCACAGTTCACTGCAACCTCCGCCTCCTGGGCTCAAGCGATCCTTCCACTTCAGCCTCCTAAGTAGCTGGGAATACAGGTGCACACCACCATGCCCAGCTAATTTTTGTATTTTTTGTAGAGACGGGGATTTCGCCTTGCTGCCCAGGCTGGTTTTGAACTCCTGAGCTCAAACGACCCATTGGCCTCGGCCTCCGAAAGTGCTGGGGTTACAGGAAGGAGCCAAAGCGCCCAGCCATATTTTGTTTTAAGCCACTAAATATTGATAATTTTTTGTTTTGTTTTGTTTTTGTTTTTTTGAGACAGAGTCTCACTCTGTCGCCCAGGCTGATGTGCAGTGGTGCGATCTTGGCTCACTGCAACCTCTGACTCCCTAGTTCAAGCGATATTCCTGCCTCAGCCTCCTGAGTAGCTGAGATTACAGGCATGTGCCACCACGCCCAGCTAATTTTTGTACTTTTAATAGAGATGGGGCTTCACCATGTTGGCCAGGATGGTCTCGATCTCCTGACCTTGTGATCCACCCGCCTTGGCCTCCCAAAGTGCTGGGATTACAGGCATGAGCCATCACACCCAGCCAAATATTGATAATTTTTAATGTAGCAATAGATAATACAGAATCCAAGAGGGAGATGTGAGATATAAGAAGGAGTGGTGGGTAAAGAAGCCAGTAA
>NW_026658632.1:0-1021 GCF_009828535.3 Hylobates moloch | reverse complement strand
CTGAGTAGCTGGGACTACAGGTGCACACCACCATGCCCAGCTAATTTTTGTATTTTTTGTAGAGACGGGGATTTCGCCTTGCTGCCCAGGCTGGTTTTGAACTCCTGAGCTCAAACGACCCACTGGCCTCGGCCTCCGAAAGTGCTGGGGTTACAGGAAGGAGCCAAAGCGCCCAGCCATATTTTGTTTTAAGCCACTAAATATTGATAATTTTTTGTTTTGTTTTGTTTTTGTTTTTTTGAGACAGAGTCTCACTCTGTCGCCCAGGCTGATGTGCAGTGGTGCGATCTTGGCTCACTGCAACCTCTGACTCCCTAGTTCAAGCGATACTCCTGCCTCAGCCTCCTGAGTAGCTGAGATTACAGGCATGTGCCACCGTGCCCAGCTAATTTTTGTACTTTTAATAGAGATGGGGTTTCACCATGTTGGCCAGGATGGTCTCGATCTCCTGACCTTGTGATCCACCCGCCTTGGCCTCCCAAAGTGCTGGGATTACAGGCATGAGCCATCACACCCAGCCAAATATTGATAATTTTTAATGTAGCAATAGATAATACAGAATCCAAGAGGGAGATGTGAGATATAAGAAGGAGTGGTGGGTAAAGAAGCCAGTAAAACTTTTTGACGTCCAAGAAGGTGTGGACTAAAAATAAACAAAACAAAACTCTGCAATGGGAGTCTCTGATTATTTCAACATGGGAGGTGGGAAGAGGAGAATAAATGAAAGAGGGAAGAAAGAGAGTAAAAGATTTCTTGTTTTATTTGAAGGTATGATATAGATTCTTATTAAAATCTAGAGGTTGATATACAAATATAATTCTAAATATTTATTTATTTATTGAGACAGAATCTTGCTCTGTCACCCAGGCTGGAGTGCAATGGTGCAATCTTGGCTCACTGCAACCTCTGCCTCCCAGGTTCAAGCAATTCTCCTGCCTCAGCCTCCCGAATTGCTGGGATTACAGGCGTATGCCACCACACCCAGCTAATTTTTGGGTATTTAGTAGAGATGGGGTTTCAC
>NW_026658631.1:0-3971 GCF_009828535.3 Hylobates moloch | reverse complement strand
AAAAGTGACCGCAGCTAACAGACCCTAAAAGGTGAAAATCTAGGGTAAGTTATCTGATCTAGTTAGTTTTGAAGACAGGATCTAGAGATTATTTAATATGAAATAGGTCACCTGAAATGAAGTGTTTACTGAAAACAGCTTGGATCAGCCCAGTTATCTACCACTGAACCATACATTTGGCTTAAAAAACACAACTCTGGGGAATATGGGCTGCTTCCAATTGTGTTGAAGATGTTAAAGAAAAGAGCATAAAATTATGAATGGTCATCTGAGGCCTTTATAGTCTCTGCTCAAGAGACTAGAGTCTTCCATTCTTAACGAAACACCCAACTATCTTAATAATTGGGCAAAATCTAAATATCAGAGAGATAATATTATCTTGAAGATTGTTAAATTATAATGGTGATTCACTATCTTGCTATGTCTCTGAGTCAAAAATTCGATCTTTGTTAGGAATCAATGGTACTCTGTACTCTGCAACTTGGAAATAGGAAGATTTTAGAAGACTCAAACTTTGACTGTCTTGTGTTCAAAAAAGGATGTATTGAGATAAGACAAGTCTTTCCTTGCAAGGATACCTCTAATGTTCATACACCACCTCCCCTAACGTTAATATAGCTTCCAGATCACTAACCAGTGCCAGGGAGCAGCCTATGAAACTACAAATTCAAAAGATGTTGAACACAGGGTCAAGCCTAGAATAAGAAGTCCTAGCTAATTAAGTATGCTTTTTTCCCCAAATTCATATTAACAAAAACTTGGGTATGTCAGAGAATGCATTCTAAGTTCACTCAACCTAGGAGGGAGAAACATAATTTTAAGTTAACAGCTGAAGCATTATTTTCCTAATAAAAAGCAAGTAAAACGAAATATCACACCACAGGAGGGATGTCACAAATTAGTGACAACATCAAAACCTTAAAATAGTCAAGGAAAATGAAGATTCACAATTAAATCTTCTACTTGTTTTGTTCAGAGAAGAGATGGTTCCGAGAGACCGACAGTGAATTAACCCCAGCTGGTTTAGTTCGTGCTTTCAATTGCTGCTTCTGATGAACTCCTTTAGCTAGAATAAATTTATGAGGATTTTGGCATGTTTTATTAGAGATGGTTATTAATTTTTTCCTCTTATTTGCATTGTTCAATGTAGTAAATACTAGCTGTATATGGCTACTTAAATTCAAATTAATTACAATGAAATATACTTAAATATTGAATATTTTAGTCACTGTTGGTTCATTATTCAATATCTTCAGCTAAGATTTCCCAGCTAAAGACACTAAGAGGTGGCTTAGTCAACTGCTTGTCCACAAATATTGAAGCTGTTGTTAACACCTGATATATTATCTGCAAATAGAATATTCATGAGCCTCCTCCTGAAACCAGCAGCCTAGAGATAATTTTATAAATTGGATACAAGGTGGAAATATATACTTTTTAAGTTTTTGAAATATTAGCTTCCCAGGGAAGAAAATTAAATTCATAAGATATGTTAGGACAATTTAATTCAAGATGTTCAAAACTGAAATGATATATTCTACAATATGTGATAAAACCACCCCCTAAAAACTTAAAGAAAAACAGGGATTGACCTTAAAAACCTGCCTTTTCCTCAGCCTCCAGACAATCAGTTTTCAAATCTTGCATTTTATTATGAAAGGTCGTTATCCCCCTAGTCTCTTGTTTCTAGACTTGGCACATAGTTAAGTTTGTTACCTCTATCTACTGACTGTTGCTGGGTTCTGAGAGTTTGTCCCTCACATAGGATTCTACAACACTGATGGTGGGTTCTTAGTGTTTCTCCCTTACATAGGATTCCAGAATACTGCTACGACGTTGTGAATGTTTGTCCATCACAAAGTATTCTAGAACACTGCTGCTGGTTTCTGAGTGTTTGTCCGTCTCAAATTATTCTAGAGCACTGCTGCTGGGTTCTGAGTGTTTGTCTTTCACATAGGATTCCAGAACACTGCTGCTGGGTTCTGAGTGTTTGTCCCTCACAAAGGATTCCAGAACACTTCTACGAGGGTCTCAATGTTTGTCCCACATAGAGGATTCCAGGACAGAGTGGCTGGGTTCTCAGTGTTTGTCCCTCACATCGGATTCCTGAAGACTTCTACGAGGGTCTGAATCTTTGTCCCTCCGATAGGATTCCAGAACACTGCTGCTGGGTTCTGAGGGTTTGCGTCTCACATAGGATACCAGAACACTGCTACAACCATCTGAATCTGTGTCCGTCACAAAGAATTATAGAACACTGCTGCTGGGTTCTGAATTTTTGTCCCTCACATAGGATCCCAGAACCCTACTGCTGGGTTCTGAGTGTTTGTCCCTCAAATAGGATTCCAGAACACTGCTGCTGGGTTCAGAGTGTTTGTCCCTCACATACGATTCCACAACACTGCTACGAGTTTCTTAAATTTTGTCCCTCAGAAAAGTTTCTAGAACACCGCTGCCAGTTTCTGAGGGTTTGTCTCTAAGGATTCTGCAATATTGCTGCTAGGTTCTGAGTGTTTGTCCCTCACATAGGATTCCAGAACACAGCTACTGTATTCTGAGTGTTTGTCACTCACATAGGATTCCAGAACACAGCTACTGTATTCTGAGTGTTTGTCTCTCACATAGGATTCCAGAGCACTGCAGCTGGGTATTGAGTGTTTGTCCCTCACAGAGGATTCCAGAACTCTGCAGCTGAGTTCTGAGTTTTTCTCCCTCACAAAGGATTCTAGAACACTGAAGCTGGGTTCTGAGTGTTTGCCACTTACAAAGGATTCTAGAACACGGCAGCTGGGTTCTGAGGGTTTGCCTCCTCAAAAAGGATTCCAGAGCTCTGCTGCTGGGTTTTGAGTGTTTGTCCCTCACATAGGATTCCTGAACACTGCTACAGGGTACTGAGGGTTTGTCCCTCAATTAGGATTCCAGAACAGTGCTGTTGGGTTCTGAGTGTTTGTCCCTCACAAAGGATTCAAGAACACTGCTGCTGGGTTCTGCATGTTTGTCCCTCATAAAGATTACAGAACAATTCTAAGAGTGTCTGAATGTTTGTCTCTCAGATAGGATTCCAGAACAGAGTCTCAGTGTTCTGAATATTTGTCACTCACAAAGGATTCCACAACACTGCTGCTGGGTTCTGAGTGGTTTTCCCGCACATGGGATTCCAGAACCCTGCTGCTTGGTTCTCAGTGTTTGTCCCTCACATAGGATTCCAGAACACTGCTGCTGGTTCTGAGTGTTTGTCCCTCACATGGGATTCCAAAACACTGCTGCTTGGTTCAGAGTGTTTGTTCCTCACATACTATTTCAGAACACTGCAACGATGTTCTTAAAGTTTTTTCCCTCACAAAGGATTCTACAACACTCCTTCTGGGTTCTGAGTGTCTGTCCCTCACAAACGATTCTAGAACACTGCTGCTCTGTTCTCAGTGTTTGTCCCTCATTTAGGATTGCAGAACACTGATACTGGGTTCTGAGTGTTTTTCCTTTACTTGGGATTGGAGAACACTGCTGCTGGGTTCTGAGTGTTTGTCCCTCACATAGGATTCCAGAACCCTGCTGTTGGGTTCTGAGTGTTTTTCCCTCACATAGGATTCCAGAATCCTGCTGCTGGGTTTTTAGTGTTTGACGGCAAGGAAAATGAATGAATGTTAATTGCACTCACAATTAACTCTTCTACTTGTTTTGTTCGGAGAAGAGATGGTTCTGAGAGAACAATGAATTAATCACAGCTGGTTTAGTTGGTGCTTTCAATTGCTGCTTGTGATGAACTGCTTTAGCTAGAATAAATTTATGAGGATTTTGGCATGTGGTATTAGAGATGGTTATTAATTTTTTCCTCTTATTTGCATTGTCCAATGTAGTAAATATTAGCTGTATATGGCTACTGAAATTCAAATTAATTACAATGAAATATACTTAAATATTGAATTTTGTAGTCACTGTTGGTTCATTATTGAATATCTTCAGCTAAGATT
>NW_026658630.1:0-3972 GCF_009828535.3 Hylobates moloch | reverse complement strand
TTTTTCATTATTTTCCACCTCTCTGTATCCTTATATAAAAGGCATTATTAGTTGGGTTTTACTTTATTTTCAATTATTTTAATTTTTGTTGTCCTTTTAAATGTAACTAATGATTTATTTGGGTTGAAAGCCACCACCAGTTTGCTTTCCATGCCTATTCTGTTTCTTCTTATCTCCTCTCACATCTTGTTTTGGATTTATTATTTTTATTATTTAATTTCTTCCTCTATTAGTTTCCTAACTGTGCAGTCTTGGAGTTATTTTAAAAGATGACAGTGGATTATTTTAGAGCTTATGACATGCATCCTTCACTTATCAAAGTCTCACATGAGCTAGTACTTTTTGTTGTTGTTGTTGTTGTTGTTGAGATAGAGAGAGTCTTCCTCTGCTACCCAGGCTGGAGTGCAGTGGAGCAATCGTGGTTCACTGCAACCTCCACTTCTTGGGTTCAAGCAGTTCTCCTGCCTCAGTCGCCTGAGTAGCTGGGACCACAGGTGTGCACCACTATGCCCGGCTAATTTTTGTATTCTTTTTTAGTAAGAGATCTGCCTACCTCGCCGTCCTAAAGTGTTGGGATTACAGGCGTGAGCCACCATGCCCAGCCTATGAGTTAGTACTTCTATCCTCTTCCTAGTCAGTACAAGAACCTTGGAACAGGAACTAAATTTACCCCCAGTGACTTATATGCTAATATTTTTGTGTATTTTAAATATATGTGTGTGCATAGATGGATCTGTGTGTTTTTTGTGTTTTTATTCTTATTTATGTTGAGAGTGTGGAGCTATGTAAGAGTAAAGAGAATTGTGTAATGAAGCCCCATGTATCCACTCAATTTCAACAACAATCTTATGGTCAAGCTAATTTCATGTATACTCTTTCCTGCTTCCCTCTATCTCACATTATTTCAGTGCAAATCCCAGATATATAACTTTACCCATACATATTTCAGTATGTTTTATTTATTTTAAACCCCACAAGATATCATTTTCTATACTACTGTAATTTTATACCAATAACATTCATTTAGATTTACCCACACGTTTACCTCTTCTGTTACCCTTTATTTTTATTTATCAAAATATCTTTGGGAAAAAATATCTTTCAGCACATGGTCAAGGATCTCCTGAGGGCTATGTCATAGGCAAAATATACATATACATTCCATATATATACACACATACACACACACACACATACACATACACACACACATACACACACACACATACACATATACACATACACACATACACACACACATATATACACACACACACACACATACATATATACACATACACACATATACACATACACACACACATACACATACACATATACACATACACACACATATACACATACACACACACATATACACATAACACACACACACACATATATATATTCCACTTTCACTTTTTTGTTTGTTTGTTTTTTGAGACCGAGTCTTGCTCTGTGGCCCAGGCTGGAGTGCGGTGGTGGGATCTCAGCTCACTGCAACTTCTACCTCCTGGGTTCAGGTGATTCTCCTGTCTCAGCCTCCCGAGTAGTTGGGATTACAGGTGTTAGCCACCACGCCTGGCTAATTTTTGTATATATTTTTTTTGAGATGGAGTATCGCTCTGTTGCCCAGGCTGGAGTGCAGTGGCGTGATCTCGGCTCACTGCAACCTTCATCTCCCTGGTTCAAGCAATTCCCCTGCCTCAGCCTCCCAAGTAGCTGGGATTACAGGTGCACCCCACCATGCCTGGATAATTTTTTTGTATTTGTAGTAGAGACCGGGTTTTCCTATGATGGTCAGACTGGTCTTGAACTTCTGACTTCAGGCAATTCACCCCCCTCGGCCTCCCAAAGTGCTGGGATTATAGGCATGAGCCACCATGCCTGGTCTGTTTTTTTTTTTTTTTTTTTGAGATGGAGTTTTGCTCTGTCACCCAGGCTGGAGTGCAGTGGCAAGATCTTGGCTCACTGCAACCTCCACCTCTTGGGTTCAAGCAATTCTTGTGCCTCAGCCTCCTGAGTAGCTGGGATTACAGGCACCCCCACCAAATCTGGCTAATTTGTGTATTTTTGGTAGAGGTGGGGTTTCACCACGTTGGCCAGGCTGGTCTCGAATTTCTGACCTCAGGTGATCCACCTGCCTCGGCCTTCCAAAGTGCTGGGATTACAGGCATGAGCCACCATGCCCAGCCATTTTCGCTTTTGAAGGATATTGTTAGTAAGCATAGAATTCTAAGTTGGCAGATATTTTCTTTCCTCAGTTTGAAAACATGATTCCCTTGTATCTGATTTCTCCTGCTTTTATTGGGAAGCCAATTCTCAATCTAATTTTGCTCATTTGAAGGCAATGGCTTTTTATGTTGTTGTGTGTTTTGAGATGGAGTCTCACTCTGTCGCCCAGGCTGGAGTGCAGTGGTGCAATTTCAGCTCACTGCAACCTCTGCCTCCTGGGCTCAAGTGATTCTTCTGCCTCAGCCTCCCAAGTAGCTGGGATTACAGGTGTCCACCATCACACTCGGCTAATTGTTGTATTTTTAATAGAGATGAACTTTTGCCGTGTTGGTCAGGCTGATCCCAAACTCCTCATTTCAGGTGATCCACCTGCCTCAGCCTCCCAAATGCTGGGATTACAGGAATAAGCCAGCCCCCAACCCCGGCCTGAAGGCAGTATCTTTTTTCCTCTGGCTGCTTTGAAAAGTTTTGTCTTTGTTTTGAGCAGTTTACACTGATGCATTTAGGTGGCTCTTCATTCTATGACTTGATTCTTTTTTGTCCATTTTAGAAAATTCTCAGCTTTATCTCTTCAAGTATTACATCTTCCCCATCCTCTCTCTACTCTCCTTATGAGACTCCAATTTCACATGACTTATGCCTTGTTAAAGTATCTCCCATGTCTCTTAATCCATTTCCTGGATGTTCTATCTATTTTTCTCTTTGTAGTTCAATTTGTATATTTTGTATCAAACTATCTCCCAATTAGCCAGGCGTGGTGGTGGGTGCCTGTAATCCCAGCTACTTGGGAGGCTGAGGCAGGAGAATTGTTTGAACCCGGGAGATGGAGGTTGCAGTGAGCTGAGATCATGCCACTGCACTCCAGCCTGGGCAACACAGTGAGACCCTGTCTCAATAAATAAATAAATAAATAAATAAATACCAGTTCACTATTTTTTTTTTATGTTTGTGTCTAGTGTGCTGTTCAAATTGAGTTCCTAATTCCATTTTTTTCTGAGACTTTTTTTTTTGAGTCTCTATCTGTTGCCCAGGCTGGAGTTCAGTGGTGCAATCTCAACTCACTGTAGCCTCCACCTCCCAGGTTCAAGCGATTCTTGTGCCTCAGCCTCCCAAGTAACTGGGATTACCACCACGCCTAACTCATTTTTGTATTTTTAGTAGAGATGGGGTTTTGCCATGTTGGCCAGGCTGGTCTTGAACTCCTGGCCTCATGTGATTGGCCTAACTCTGTCTCCCAAAGTGCTGGGATTATAGGCCTGAGCCACCACTCCCAGCCTCCATTTTTTTTTTTTGAGACAGAGTCTCGCTCTGTCGCCCAGACTGGAGTGCAGTGGCACAATCTCGGCTCACTGCAAGCTCCGCCTCCCGGGTTCATGCCATTCTCCTGCCTCAGCCTCTCTGAGTAGCTGGGACTACAGCCGCATGCCACCATGCCTGGCTAATTTTTGTAATTTTAGTAGAGATGAGGTTTCACCATATTGGTCAGGCTGGTCTTGAACTTCTGACCTCAGGTGATCCACCCACCTCAGCCTTCCAAAGTGCTGGGATTACAGGCGTGAGTCACCACGCCTAGTGCATCCATTTTTTATAGTTGCCAGTTTTCTGATGAAATTCTTAATTGTTTCTTTATATCCTTGATATACATATAAAGTACTTAAAGTACATGGTCTGACAATTTTATAATCTGGAGATCCTATGGGCCTTTTTAAAAGTTGTCTGTGCTTTCTCTTGAGCTTT
>NW_026658629.1:0-3972 GCF_009828535.3 Hylobates moloch | reverse complement strand
GGCTAATTTTTTTCATATACATATTTTTTGGAGAGACAGGGTTTTGCCATGTTGCCTAGGCTGGTCTCGAACTCCTGGGCTCGAGTAATTCTCCCACCTCAGCCTCCCAAAGTACTGGGATTACAAGTGTGAACCACTGCGCTCGGCCTTTTTTTTTTTTAATTTTCAGCAAACATTTATTGAGCCTTTATATGGCCAGCACTATGCTAGACTCTTCTTTTTAATTATTGGGTAAAAACCACATTCCATAAAATATATAATCTTAACCATTTTTAAGTGTATGTATAGTACAATATTGTTAACTCTTGGTGCATTACTGAACAAGAGATCTCTATAATTTATTCAGCTAGAAAAATGGAAACTGTATCCATTGAGCTGCCACAACTCCCCTGTTCCCCCACCTCCCAGCTCCTGGTAAGCATCATTATACTTTCTGCTTCTAAGATTTGACTACTGGCCAGGCACAGTGGCTCATGCCTGTAGTCCCATCACTTCGGGAGGCCGAGGCGGGCAAATCACGAGGTCAGGAGTTCGAGACCAGCCTGACCAACATGGTGAAACCCCATCTCTACTAAGAATGCAAAAATTAGCTGGGCATGGTAGCCTGTAATCCCAGCCACTCGGGGGGCTGTGGTGGGAGAATCACTTGAATCTGGGAGGCGGAGGTTGCAGTGAGCCGAGATTGCGCCACTACACTGCAGCCTGGGTGACAGATCGAGACTCTGCCACAAAAAAAAAAAAAAAAAGAGTTTGACTGCTTTATCTAGGGACATCATATAAGTGGAATCATATAGTATTTGTCTTTTTCAGACTGGCTTATTTCACTGAGTATAATGTCCTCAAGGTTCATCCATGTTGTGGCATCTGTCACGATCTCCTTTTTTCTTTTCTTTTTTTTTTTTGAGATGGAGTCTTGCTCTGTCACCCAGGCTGGAGTGCAGAGGCGTGATCTCAGCTCACTACAACCTCCACCTCAGCCTCCCGAGTAGCTCGGATTACAGGCACATGCTACCACACCTGGTAAATTTTTGTATTTTTGGTAGAGATGGGGGTTTCACCATGTTGGCCAGGCTGGTCTCGAATTCCTGACCTCAAGTGATCCACCTGCCTCGGCCTCCCAAAGTGCTGGGATTACAGGTGCGAGCCACCGCGCCTGGCCTAGGATCTCCTTTTTAAAAGCTGGATTCATGTTTTTTGTTTGTTTTTCATTTTTATTTTTATTTGTTTTTGAGACAGAGTTTCGCTCTTCGGGCTGGAGTGCAGTAGTGTGATCTCGGCTCACTGCAGCCTTGACCTCCTGGGCTCAGGCAATCCTCCCAGCTCAGCCTCCCAGGAGGCTGGGACTACAGGCACACACCACCACACCTGGCTAAGTTTTTGTATTTTTTGGTAGAAACGGGGGCCTCACGATGTTGCCCATGCTGGTCTCAAACTCCTGGACTCAAGTGATCCGCCCTGCTCGGCTTCCCAAAGTGCTGGGATTGCAGGCATGAGCCACTGTGCCCAGCCTCAAGTTTTTAAAAAGTGCAAAAATAGATCCCATGTTGCAATCAGAAACATACAGTGGCTTAGAAGTAGACAATTCAGGCCGGGTGCGGTGGCTCATGCCTCTAATCCCAGCACTTTGGGAGGCCAAGGCAGGTGGATCACCTGAGGTCGGGAGTTCGAGACCAACCTGACCAACATGGATGAACTCCGTCTCTACTAAAAATATAAAATTAGCTGGGCATGGTGGCGCATGCCTGTAATCTTGGCTACTCGAGAGGCTGAGGCAGGAGAATTGCTTGAACCAGGGAGGTGGAGGTTGTGGTGAGCTGAGATCACGCCATTGCACTCCAGCCTGGGCAACAAGAGCGAAACTCCATCTCAAAAAAAAAAAAAAAAAAAAAAAAAAAAAAGAAGTAGACAATTCAGGATACCTAGAGCAAGACCTCAGACTCTTTCCTGGGTAAAACAGTGGGCATCTTCACTTTGCCCCCAAATATATTCTCCTACCAGGATGGTATGCACCCTAGTGTCATCAGTGAACAGTTTCTGTCAGGGATACCTGCAGCCTCTCCTAAATGACCAAACCTCCAGCTGGCACCCTATCTCTCATCCACATTTTATTCCCCAGTGCCTAGCCCAGGACTCACCTAGATTTAGGTGCTCAGCAGTTATTTGATGAATGAATAAATAAAAATAGCAAAAAGAAGTTGAAAGTACGATTCCCAACCAGCATCACCTTGCCCAGCCCCTTAAAGAAGTTTCTGAAGATTGGGTGTGGTGGCTTATGCCTGTAATCTCAGCACTTTGGGAGGCCAAGGTGGGAGGATTGCTTGAGCCTAGGAGTTCAAAACTAGCCTGGGCAACATGACAAAGCCTTGTCTCTACAAAAAAAAAAAAAAAAAATCATAAATCAGCCCCGGCCAGGTGCAGTGGCTCACGCCTGTAATCCTAGCACTTTGGGAGGCCGAGGCAGGTGGATTACCTGAGGTCAGGAGTTCGAGACCAGCCTGGCCAACATAGTGAAATCCCGTCTCTACTAAAAATACAAAATTAGCCCGGCGTGGTGGTGCATGCCTGTAATCCCAGCTACTCCAGAGGCTGAGGCAGGAGAATTGCTTAGAACCCAGGAGGCAGAGGTTGCAGTGAGCTGTGATCATGCCACTGCACTCTAGCCTGGATGACAGAGCGAGACTCTGTCTCGGAAAAGAAACAAAAAAAAACAAAAAAAAAACAAAAAAAACCAAACTCAGCTAGGCATGGTGGCGCATGCGTGTGGTGCCGGCTGCTCGGGAGGCTGAGGTGGGAAGATTGATTGAGGCTGGGAAGTAACGGCTGCCGCAAGTTACAATTGCACCACTGCACTCCAGCCTGGGCAACACAGTGAGACCTTGTCTCAAAAAAAAAAAACAAAAACAGTTTCTGAAAATAAGTCTGAAGAGTTTTGAATTAGGTTTCTGACATTAAGTTGCCATAGAAACTAGCTGAGCCCTTTTTCTTTGGGAGTGTTTACAATTGTCCATAGAGATAAAACATTTTTTAGCCAGGCGCGGTGGCTCACGCTTGTAATCCCAGCACTTTGGGAGGCCGAGGCGGGCGGATCACGAGGTCAGGAGATCGAGACCACGGTGAAACCCCATCTATACTAAAAATACAAAAAATTAGCCGGGCGTGGTGGCAGGCGCCTGTAGTCCCAGCTACTTGGAGAGGCTGAGGCAGGAGAATGGCGTGAACCCAGGAGGCGGAGTTTGCAGCGAGCCGAGATCACTCCACTGCACTCCAGCCTGGGTGAGAGAGCGAGACTCTGTTTCAAAAAAAAAAAAAAAAAAAATTTTTTTTTAAATCTGCTCATTTAAATCAAAGTAGCATATGGGTTAAACCAAGATACTTTTTATGTTCATGCTATTTTTATGATAGAAAATAAAGATACCAGAGACCCAGCCAGGAGTGGTGGCTCATGCCCGTAATCCCAACACTTTGGGAGGCCGAGATGGGAAGATTGCTTGGGCCCAGGAATTCGAGACCAGCCAGGGAGATGTAGTGAGACTCCCATCTCTATAGAAAAATATTGTATTTATTTAAATTTTAAAAAGATAACATACTCAGTGAACATGTTTTCTAAATCAAGGAGGCACTTAAGATGATAACTTGAATTCCATTATGTGCAATCTAAGCATCAAATATTGATTCAGGACGGGTGCAGTGGCTCATGCCTGTAATCCCAGCACTTTAGGAGGCTGAGGTGGGCAGATCACCTTAGGTCAGGAGTTTGAGACCAGTCTGGCCAACATGGCGAAACGCGTCTCTACTAAAAATACAAAAAAAATTATCCGGGCATGGTAGTGGGTGTCTGTAATCCCAGCTACTTGGAAGGCTGGGGCAGGAGAATTGCTTGAACCTGGGAGGTGGAGGTTGCAGTGAGCCGAGATTGTGCCACCATATTCCAGCCTGGGTGACAGGGTGAGACTCCGTCTCAAAAAAAAAAAA
>NW_026658628.1:0-3973 GCF_009828535.3 Hylobates moloch | reverse complement strand
TCTGCAGGGAAGAAGCAAAAGTGAACAGGAAAGAAGGTCTTGCAGCTAGAAGTTCTGACGCAACGAATTCCTCACAATTTCTCAACCCCACTTCAAGATGAGGAAACTGATGCCATTGAGAGATTAAGAGGCTAGAGTGGGCCAGGTGTGGTGGCTCATGCCTGGAATCCCAGCACTTTGGGAGGAAGAGGTGGGTGGGTCACTTGAGGTCAGGAGTTTAAGACCAGCCGGGCCAACATGGAGAAATCCCATCTCTACTAAAAATACAAAATTAGGAGGTTGCAGTGAGCAGAGATCGCACCACTGTACTCCAGCCCGGGCGACAAGAGCAAAACTCTGTCTCAAAAAAAAAAAAAAAAAAATGGGGAAGCACGTTCAGTATTGCTACACAATTCTTCAAAATATTAAGTAAAAACAAAAACAAGCACTACACAAGAAACTGGTGATACAGGCGTCTGCGCTGGGGAAGTGGAAGGCCGGAGTGGGTGACACAGGCCTCTCTGGGCTGGGGAAGTGGACGGCCGGGGTGGGTGATACAGGTGTCTCTGGGCTGTTCCCCAGTCATTTCACTGTACATTCTTCAGTGCCTTTTCAATTTTGAACCGTGTGAACATATGAGTTATTCAGAAAAACAATTAAAATACCTAACATATTGAAGGGTTCCTTGTTGCTAACATTTCTGGCTTGGTTCTATTTAACTGAGTTGCTGTACTCTCTCCTGAAGTATATATCCTGCCTTACAGAACTCCACGTGGCAAGTGAAATCCAGGCACTGTGCCTTACAGAAATCCAGGCAGTGCAAGTCACTGACCGGGGCTCTGGTGTAAGGGAAGAGGCCTCCCGGCATCCAGGCCTGCACGCCCTCCCGCTGCCTCCAGGTGGTGCTACAAGGCCTGCTGCCCGGAGCAGATGCTGGTGGCCTGGGGAGCCTCGCTTGGGGCCTGGAGCTTGCTGACCAACAGGCAAAGAAACAGGAGGCACAAGTAAGTAACATAAAATAGAAACTAACTTTATTTCTCTGGAAGAAGCAGGTACCGAATGCCAGAGCAGCAACTTTGCCGACAGGCTGGTGGGAAAACATGGAACCGCGCAGGGGAAGTGGGTGGAAGAGGAAGCACTGATGTCCCTCCAGGGCGGCTGCCCTTGGTCTCCTTCCAGCCCTGGGGCCCTGGGCCCTGGTCCCCGCCAGAGAATGGTCTGGCACCCTTTCTCCGCTTCCTGAACCACCTCAGGCTATGTCCAGGCACAAGATCCTGAGGCCAGCCAAATCCCATTCAAGTCCATGGTGAGGCCACAAGTCACATTCTGCCCGACAACCCCAACTGCTGCCAGGAGCCCCCTGGAAGAAGACCTAGTCCTAGGAGGTCCCACCGGGTGCTGGTCCACTTCTCTCTGTGGCCGACACATCCTGCCTGCCCAGGTTCAGCCTGGTTTCCTCCCAGACTGTCACCCAGGGCAGGGCCTAGGGGCACTACTCCAGCCACAGGCCTCGCCCAGGACCAGGACCAGAGGCAGGTCATACCCAGAGCCTGCTAGGGCAGCCCCCAGGCCTGTCTTCACCGGGCCCCTTCCACATCTTGGCTGGGGCACCGGGGCTGAACCAAAGTGTGCAGGGACAGCGCTGGTGCGGGAGGGATGGGCAGGGCAGGGCTCCCAGCCTCCCGCAGCCTTGGCCTTGCTGCATGCCTGGGAGCAGCAGGGAGCAGCAGGTCCTCCAGGCCTGGATGGGGGCATCTCCCCACTCCTCCTGGTGGACAGACAGGCTCAGGTGATTCCTTCAGGCAGGCCCTCCAGCTCTCCAGACGCATCTCAGCGCCTACAGAATGGGAAACCACCAGCACAGTTAAACAGTTTACAGAAAGTTCAGCGGGGTGGGTACCGGGGGACACACTGGTGCCAGGCAACACCATTGGAAGCTGGCAGTCCCCGGCAAGAACTGTAAAATTTATCATCCTGGATGTCCTTTCTCTGTACTTTAATAAACTATGAGTATGCAAATCCTGCATCCTGGGTGCAAATCAGTAAGAACCACCCGAGACAGTGACAGACAGGTGACACCGGGTGCCTGTGTCCCGGGTGCAAATCAGTAAGAACCACCCGAGACAGTGACAGACGAGTGACACCGGATGCAAATCCTGCGTCCTGGGTGCAAATCAGTAAGAACCACCCGAGACAGTGACAGACAGGTGACAACGGGTGCCTGCGTCCCGGGTGCAAATCAGTAAGAACCACCCGAGACAGTACGGGACAGACAGGTGACACTGAGTGCCTATGTCCTGGTGCCAGGTGTGTGGTGCGCGATATGACAGACATGTCCCCCATCCATTGCACCAGTCCCTTCCACAGGGTAGGGCACTATTATCTACACGCTTTACATGTGGAGAAACTCAGCACCGCGCACAGGGCCACGCTGCTGGGACAAGGGCAGGAGGTCCCAAGTGAGCTGCCGTCTCCAGGGCCTGGCCTGTGTCAGCCCCGCCTCCGGCCAGTTATATTTATATTTTAAATGTCTATGTATTTTGTTACACTATAATATAAACCTTTTACAGGAAAGACAACATATTTTCTTTTTACAGAAAATTTTTTTTTTTTTTTGGAGACAGCGTCTCCCTCTGTCACCCAGGCTGGAGTGCAGTGGTGCAATCTAAGCTCACAGCAACCTCCGCCTCCCAGGTTCAAGCAATTCTCCTGCCTCAGCCTCCCGAGTAGCTGGGATTACAGGCGCCCGCCACCACACCCGGTTAATTTTTGTATTTTTAGTAGAGACGGGGTTTCACCATGTTGGCCAGGCTGGTCTCGAACTCCTGACCTCAGGTGATCCTCCCTCCTTGGCCTCCCACAGTGCTGGGATTACAGGCGTGAGCCACTGTGCCCGGCCAACATTGAAATTTTAAATGTTACTTTAAACCGAAATATGGAAACACAGAGGTGAGAAAGAGGTATGCAAATCATGGGGTCCTAAAAAGTGCCGTTCCTGGAGCCGCTCAGGGTCGCTGCAGGTGCTAGGGAAGCAAGTCTCCTTCAACTGGAGAGGCTCCAATTCCCTCTTGTACTCATTTGAAAACCAAGTGGCTAAATGTCCAAATAAACACATTTAGGAGAAACGATCTGCTGGGCTCTGTTCGCACCTCCCTCCCGCAGCTGGTGAGCTGTGTCCCCCCTGGCTGGGAGTGGCCTGAGAGGTGTTGGGCTTCCCCCCAGTGTGGCAGGCTCTGGGACAGCCCTCCTGGGGCATGGAGTGGGCCAGACTGTGGGGCTCACTCACTTGTGGTGGGCAGGGCCCCAGGAGCCCAGAAGGTGGCAGCCAGCCTGCTCCAGGTTCCAGTCGAACATCTCCAGCACTTTGTGGCACTCCCCTCTGGGCCACAGACCCAGCCCGAAGAGCTGCTCCACCTGTGGGTAAGGGTGGCGCCATGGACACGCGGGCCCAGGGCACCGACTAGGGTGGGGAAGAGGAGAGTCGGAGCCAGGGGGCGGGGGGCTGGGGCCAGCAGAACCAGGCTTCAGGGTCCCTGAAAGCCAGAGTGAGCAGGAGGTGGCGGTACCTTCAGATACTGGGCAGCCCTCTGCACGCTCCAGCCGTGGCTCTGCAGGGCCGCCTGGCACTCCTCTGTGGTCACCCCATGCACCATGGCCTGCAGCTGGGCACACCCACCCCCGTCAGCACCACTAGGGCCCACCGCTCCAGGCCCCTTGGGCCCTGCCCCACCTCGCCCACAGCCAGGCTGGGTGCTCACCATCTGGATCTTGTCTGCTGGCCGGCCCGGCTCTGGCCCGTCGCCAGGGCAGCCCCTCTGTGGCAGCCGAGCAGTGGCCCTCGGGGCTGGCGGCCGGGCCCCTGGGTTGCTGTTGTTGGTGGAGAAGTTGGCCTTAGGGTCCAAGGCAGCCTGGGGCATCGGCCGCACGGTGGCCATGGGGGCGGCGGGGGCCGGGGTGCTGGGTGGGGGCAGCAGCAGAGGCACAGGCAGGGGGG
>NW_026658627.1:0-3973 GCF_009828535.3 Hylobates moloch | reverse complement strand
ATCACTCAGTGTTTGCTTGTCTGTAAAGTATTTTATTTCTCCTTCATTTATGAAGTTTAGTTTGGCTGGATATGAAATTCTGGGTTGAAAATTCTTTTCTTTAAGAATGTTGAATATTGGCCCCCACTCTCTTCTGGCTTGTAGAGTTTCTGCTGAGAGATCAGCTGTTAGTCTGATGGGCTTCCCTTTGTGGGTAACCCGACCTTTCTCTCTGGCTGCCCTTAACATTTTTTCCTTCATTTCAACTTTGGTGAATCTGACAATTATGTGTCTTGGAGTTGCCCTTCTCGAGGAGTATCTTTGTGGCATTCTCTATATTTCCTGAATCTGAATGTTGGCCTGCCTTGCTAGATTGGGGAAGTTCTCCTGGATAATGTCTTGCAGAGTGTTTTCCAACTTGGTTCCATTCTCCCCATCATTTTCAGGTACACCAATCAGACGTAGGTTTGGTCTTTTCATATAGTCCCACATTTCTTGGAGGCTTTGTTCATTTCTTTTTATTCTTCTTTTTCTAAACTTCCCTTCTCTCTTCATTTCATTCATTTCATCTTCCATCAGCGATACCCTTTCTTCCAGTTGATCGCATCGGCTACCGAGCCTTCTGCAATCTTCGCGTAGTTCTCGATACTTGGCTTTCAGCTCTATCAGCTCCTTTAAGCACTTCTCTCCATTGGTTATTCTAGTTATCTATTCGTCTCATTTTTTTTCAAAGTTTTTAACTTCTTTGCTATTGTTTTGAATTTCCTCCCGTAGCTCGGAGTAGTTTGATCGTCTGAAGCCTTCTTCTCTCAACTCATCAAAGTCATCCTCCATCCAGCTTTGTTCCATTGCTGGTGAGGAACTGCGTTCCTTTGGAGGAGGAGAGGTGCTCTGCTTTTTAGAGTTTCCAGTTTTTCTGCTCTGTTTTTTCCCCATCTTTGTGGTTTTATCTACTTTTGGTCTTTGATGATGGTGATGTACAGATGGGTTTTTGGTGTGGATGTCCTTTCTGTTTGTTAGCTTTCCTTCTACTAGACAGGACCCGCAGCTGCAGGTCTGTTGGAGTTTGCTAGAGATCCACTCCAGACCCTGTTTGGCTAGGTGTCAGCAGCGGTGGCTGCAGAACAGCGTATTTTCGTGAGACCACAAATTCAGCTGTCTGATAGTTCCTCTGGAAGTTTTGTGTCAGAGGAGTACCCGGCCGAGTGAGGTGTCAGTCAGTCCCTACTGGGGGGGGCCTCCCATTTAGGCTGCTCGGGGGTCAGGGACCCACTTTAGGAGGCAGTCTGTCCGTTCTCAGATCTCCAGCTGCGTGCTGGGAGAACCACTACTCTCTTCAAAGCTGTCAGTCAGACAGGGGCATTTAAGTCTACAGAGGTTCCTGCTGAATTTTTGTTTGTCTGTGCCCTGCCCCCAGAGGTGGAGCCTACAGAGGCAGGCAGGCCTCCTTGAGCTGTGGTGGGCCCCACCCAGTTCGAGCTTCCTGGTTGCTTTGTTTACCTAAGCAAGCGTGGGCAATGGCGGGCACCCCTCCCCCAGCCTCGCTGCCGCCTTGCAGTTTGATCTCAGACTGCTGTGCTAGCAATCAGCGAGATTCTGTGGGCATAGGACCCTCCGAGCCAGGTGCGGGACACAATCTCCTGGTGTGCCGTTTTCCAGGCCCGTTGGAAAAGCGCAGTATTAGGGTGGGACTGACCCGATTTTCCAGGTGCTGTCTGTTACCCCTTTCTTTGACTAGGAAAGGGAACTCCCTGACCGCTTGCACTTCCCGAGTGAGGCAATGCCTTGCCCTGCTTCGGCTCATGCACAGTGCACTGCACCAACTGTCCTGCACCCACTGTTTGGCACTCCCTAGTGAGATGAACCCAGTACCTCAAATGGAAATGCAGAAATCACCAGTCTTCTGTGTCGCTCAGGCTGGGAGCTGTAGACTGGAGCTGTTCCTATTTGGCCATCTTGGCTCCACCTCCCACCTTTTTTTTTTCTCATTTTTACTGTCCTCTTTTACCCTTTTCTAATCTCTTTGGCTCTCTCATGATTACTTATACTTTTTAAAATTTGAATTGTTTTCAAAGGTTTTTCAACATTGTTTATGAGTAAAATACGAAACAAATACTGCATTAATTCATAATGCATGCTTCTATTTCTCCAGTAGGTTTGATCTTTGGTATAGGCAAACATCTCTTAAGGCATTATAGTATTTTTTGGGGGGAGGCATGGGGAAGAATGATAGCAAAAAAAAAAAAAGGTTTTTATGTCTCGATACATGTCTCACTTTAATAACTTTAAAGTTTAAAGCGGCAACATTGAAACATATTTGCAAAAGCTATAAACATACATACCAGAACTATAACTCACATCTTTTCAAAATAAATAACTTTTATTCTTTTTTTTTTTTTTTTTTTTGAGACAGAGTCTGGCTCTGTCACCCAGGCTGGAGTGCAGTGGCACAATCTTGGCTCACTGCAAGCTCCGCCTCCCAGGTTCACGCTGTTCTCCTGCCTCAGCCTCTCCGAGTAGCTGGGACTACAGGCAATCACCACCACGCCCGGCTAATTTTTTTGTATTTTTAGTAGAGACGGGGTTTCACAGTGGTCTCAATCTCCTGACCTCGTGATCCGCCCACCTCGGCCTCCCAAAGTGCTGGGATTACAAGCGTGAGCCACCGTGCCTGGCCCAAAATAAGTAACTTTTATTCTAACAAGCAGATCTGAAACCTGTGATTCAAAAGTAGTGTGGGTATGTTTTATTCATTTTCCAAATGGCTGTTTTGATGAATTAATCACTACTTGGGAGGCTAAGGTGGGAGGATCGCTTCAGCCCAGGAGGTGGAGTTTGCAGTGAGCCAAGATCATGCTACTACACTCCAGCCAAGACTTATTGTAAATTTTCATTAAGCATGACAATTTATGGTCTTGCCATGATGATAGACAAATAGATCAACAGAACAGAATCCATATTCCAGAAATATACCCACACACTATGCTAATTAATTTTCAATTAAGTAGTACAATTAAATCAATGGGGTAATGTTAGTCTTTGCAGCAAATGGTGATGAAACAACTTGATATACACACAGGAAAAAAAATAAACATGGACCCATAATGAAATCACTCCCAGAAATTAATTTGAGTTGGATCATAAACCTGAAAGTAAAGGCTAAATGTCTGAATTTTTCACAAGAAAGCATAGAAGTATATCTTTGTGACTTTCAGTAGATACTGTTTTTCAAAAGGTAAAAAAGGAACAAACAGCTTTAACCATGAAAAGAGATTTGGATTTATTAATAATTAAAAACTTCTGCTTTATAAAAGTCATGCTGAAGCAGTAGAAGATATTTAGAAATCATATACCTGATAAATGACTTGTATCTACAATAAATAAAGAACTCTAACCATTCAATAATTTTAAAAGACAAACAATTTAACACAATTGGGAAAAGACTTGAATATGCAATTTAAGAGGTGGATAGAATCAAAATCTGTAAACACATAATAAATGCTCAGTATCATCTGTCATGAGGGCAAAGTCACAATGACAAGATTGCACTTTGCACTTAATAGAATTGTTGAGTCTTGAGGGACAAGATAAAGGAGAAAGGTCTAGCATTGTAGAGGATGTGGAGCAGTTTGATCTGGAGTAAAAAATGATACAACCACTGAAAAATAGTTTGACAGTTTCTAATAAAATTTCACAAATACCTATCCTATAACCCAGGAATTACACTCTGACACATTTACATAAAGGAATTAAATACCTGAATCCTCAAAAAAAATTTTTTAAATTAGTTCATAGTAACTTTATTCATAATAGGCTATAATTATAAACAACCAAATATGCATCAGTGGATGAATAAATAAATAAATTGTGGTATATTAATACATTGGAGTATTTTTTCTGTTATAAGTTGGAACAAACTACTGATTTATTCAACATTTTGAGTAAACTTAAAAACATGTTACGGAAAGATGTCAGATGTAAAAAAACTACATAT
>NW_026658626.1:0-3975 GCF_009828535.3 Hylobates moloch | reverse complement strand
AAAGAAAGAAAGAAAGAAAGAAAGAAAGAAAGAAAGAAAGAAAGAAGATAAAGAAGGGCATTGCATAGTGATGAAAGTTTCAATAAAATCAAAAAACTTAACTACTCTAAATATATATGCAACCAACATTGAAGCACACAGATTCATAAAACTATTTCTTAGAGACCTATGAACAGACACAGATAACCATACAATATTAGTAGAAGTAACATTCCACTGACAGTATTAGATCGTCAAAGCAGAAAACTAACAAAGATAGGGACCTGAACTCAACACCTGAACAACTGGACGTAATACACATCTACAGAACACTCCATTCAACAACAGAATGCCCATTCTTCTCATCTGCACATGGCATATATTCTCAAATCAACCACATGCTTGGCCATAAGACAATTACCAACGAATTAAAAAGAAACTGTTATCACACCAACCACACTCTCAGACCACAGCTAAATAAAAATAGAACTCAATATCAAGAATATCTCTGAAAACCATACAGTTACAAGGAAATTAAATAACCTGCTTCTGAATGACTGGGTAAATAATGAAATTAAGGCAGAAATTAAGAAATTATTTGAAACTAATAAAAAAAAGATACAGCATCCCAGAATCTCTCGGACAGAGCTAAAGCAATGTTAAGAGAAAAGTTTATAGTGCTAAACGCCCACTTCAAAAAGTTAGAAAAATCTCATATTAACAACCTAAGGTCAGACCTAGATGAAAACCAAGAGTATACCAACCTCAAAGCTAGCAGAAGAAAAGAAATAACCAAGGTCGGGCATGCTGGCTCATGCCTGTAATCCCAGCACTTTGGGAGGCCAAGACAGGCAGATCACCTGAGGTCAGGAGTTCGAGACCAGCCTGGCCAACATGACAAAACCCCGTCTCAACTAAAAATACAAAAATTAGCCCGGTGTGGTGGTGCATGCCTGTGATCCCAGCTACTCAGGAGGCTGAAGCAGGAGAATCACTTGAACCCAGGGGGCGGAGGTTGCAGTGAGCTGAGATGGTGTCACTGCACTCCAGCCTGGGCGAAAGAGTGAGACTATCTCAAAAAATAAATAAATAAATAAAGTGGGGGCAAAGGACACGAAGGGACATTTCTCAAAAGAAGATATGCACATGGCCAACATGCATATGGAAAAATGTTCAACATCACTAATCATTAGAGAAATGCAACACAAAACCACAATGATGCTATATTACACCATTCAAAATGGTTATAATTAGAAAGTCAAAAAATAACAGATGCTGATGAGGCTGCAGAAACAAAGGAATGCCTATACACTGCTGGTGAAAACGTAAATTAGCCACTGTGGAAAGCATTTTGGAGATTTCTAAAAGAACTTAAAACAGGGCTGCCATTCAACCCAGCAATCCCATTACAGAGTATATACCCAAAGGAGTATAAATCGTTCTCCAATAAAGACACATGCATGTGTATGTTCACTGTAGCCTTTTCACAATAGCAAAGACATGGAATCAACCTACATGCCCATCAACAATGGACTGAATAAATAAAATGACGTCCATGGACACCAGGGAATGCTGTGCAGCCGTAACAAACACAAAATCATGTTCTTTGCAGCAACATGAATGCCGCTGGATAATTTAATTAACACAGAACAGAGAACCAAATACTGCATGTTCTCTCTTATATGTGGGAGCTAAATATTGAGTAAACAAGGACACAAAGAGGGAACAAATGACACTAACGCCAACCTTAGGGTAGAAGGAAGGTAAGAGTAGAAACTACCTGTTGGATATTATGCTCATTATCTGCATAATGAAATAAATAATTTGTGCACCAAACCACCATGAAACAAAAGTTGCCAATATAACAAACCTGCACACATACTCCCTGAATCTAAAATAAACGTTGGAAAAGAAAAAAATAAATAAATTGTAAATAAATTATAGGGGAAAAATTTTATATAGTTTTGGTAAACTAAATTCTGTGATGGATATTCATTAAATATCCAGATCATTTCCAAATAAGATGTAATGCTAAGACATTTAGTTACTAAATATGAGTTCATCTAAATATGAGTTATATACTTTGGGCTTTTTATTTCAGAAAAACAAAATATATTTAGATGTTGGTAAATACATTATGTTCCACACTGAAACACTGTTCCATTAGAACTATATTTCTAAAAATGTGCATTCGGCCAGGCGCAGTGGCTCATGCCTGTAATCCCAGCACTTTGGGAGGCCGAGACGGGCTGATCACGAGGTCAGGAGATCAAGACCATCCTGGCTAGCACGGTGAAACCCCGTCTCTACTAAAAATACAAAAAATTAGCCGGGTGTGGTGGCAGGTGCCTGTAATCCCAGCTACTAGGGAGGCTGAGCAGGAGAATGGTGTGAACCCGGGAGGCAGAGCTTGCAGTTACTCACTCAGGACAGACGATTCACTTGGAAAAAAAAAAAAAAAAAAAAAAAAAAAAAAAAAAAAAAAAACCCAAAAAAACAAAAAGGCTCATGCCTGTAATCCCAGCACTTCAGGAGGCCAAGGCGGGCAGATCACCTGAGGTTACGAGTTTGAGACCAGCCTGGCCAACATGGTGAAACCCCATCTCTACTAAAATACAAAAATTAGCCAGGCGTGGTGGCGGGCGCCTATAATCCCAGCTACTCAGGAAGCTGAGAATCACTGAACCCTGGAGGCGGAGGTTGCAGTGAGCTGAGATTGCACCACTGCACTCCAGCCTGGGTGACAGAGCGAGGCTCCCTCTCAAAAAGAACAACAACAAAAGATCACTCACGATGACCAAGTGGGATTTATCCCAGGGATGCAAGGATGGTTCAACATATGTAAATCAATCCATGTGATACATCATATTAACAGAATGAAGGAGAAAAACCATACGATCATTTCAACTGATGCCAAAAAAGAATTTTATAAAATTCAACATCCCTCAATGATTAAAAAAAAAAAAAACCCCTTGAAAAACTGAGTATAAAAGGAGCATATACAGTAAAATCATATATGACAGACCCACAGCCAGTAAACCGAAGGAGGAAAAACTGACAGCTATACCTCTAAGATGTGGAACAACAAAAGGATGCCAACTTTCACCAGTTACTCAACTTAGTACTGGAAGTCCTAACTAGAACAGACAAGAGAACAAAATAAAGCTCTCCAAATTTGAAAGGAAGAAGTCAAATTATCCTTGTTTGCAAATGATATGATCCTCCTCCTGGAAAAACCTAAAGACTCTACCAAAAAACTATTCAAACTGAAAAGCAAATTTGGTAAAGTGGTAGGATCCAATACTAACATACAATAATCAGTAGCATTTTTATATGCCAACAGCAAACAACCTGAAAAAGAAATGAAGAAAGTAATCCCACTTACGATAGCAACAAATAAAATACCTAGGAATAAACTGAACCAAAGAAGTGAAAGATTTCGACCATAGAAACTATAAAGCATTGATGAAAGAAACTGAAGAGCACACAAAATAACAGAAATATATTCTGTGTTCATGGATTGGAAGACTCAGTACTGTTAAAATGTCCGTAACTCCCCAAAGCAATCTACAAACTCTGTGTAATACCTACCAAAATACCAAAGACATTCTTCATAGAAATAGAAAAACTAAGCATAAAATTTTTTTTGGAACCACAAAAGATTAAGAATAGCCAAAGCCATCTTGAGCAAAAAGGAAAAAACTGGAGGAATTACTCTACTTGACTTCATATTATATTACAGAGCTATAGCAACAAAAACATCATGGTACTAGCACAAAACAAGACACATAGCTCAATGGAACAGAACAAAGAACCAAGAAAAAAATCCACACATCTACATCAAATTCATTTGTCACAGAGGTGCCAAAAACATACTTTGGGGGAAACAATAGTCTCTCAATAAATTGTGCTGGGAAAACTGGATATTCATATGCAAAAGAATAAAACTTGACCCCTTGGCCAGGTGTGGTGGCTCAGCACTTTGGGAGGCTGAGG
>NW_026658625.1:0-3977 GCF_009828535.3 Hylobates moloch | reverse complement strand
GTGTGTGTGTGTGTGTGTGTGTGTGTGTGTGTGTGTGTGTGTGTGTGCATTTTTTTCTTGATTATTGGGAGAAAATAAACTAACCAGAAATGAAAACAATACAAATTATTAACTAGTAATGGGAGTTTCCAAGTTACTAGTTTAATCCCTAAGACACTCAGCACAGTAACAACTGAATTCTCCCTAACATGATGAATATATTTTCTCACACAGTAAAAATTGACACCTAACACAAATTATTTTCCATTACTGTCACTTGACAATTACTTGTAATCTAAAGGATTACTACACAGCAGAAAAAGCACCTAGTCACTGTGACTATATAAAATTAACTTTTTATATCCCCCAAATCACAAATTCCTACAGATCAAAGCGCTGACTCCTGGATAAAAAAAGAAATAATAAATTCTGATGTGATCATGAAACCAAAGTGTTCAAAGTGATTATAAAATTTGAAGTTAATAAAAGTCACATGAAATAATCCCCTATATATAGAACCCTACTGATTTACATTTTAATGAAAACTAAGCATTACTTAGGAAAGGTGGACTTTTAAAAGCATATGAAAAGAAATTTACTTCAGAACACAGGCCTGGAGTTCTGAAAACCCTTCTAGTCTTTTAAAACATACACCCTCAGAAATTCTTCAGACACCTAGGATTTGTAGACATACTTCAGTTTTCCTATCCTTACTCCTTATCTCCTTTTTTAAAATCCTAATTTACAGCATTTTTCAAGCCCAGATAGGATGAAAGTAATGTAAACAGGCAGCTATGGGCAGATTTTGTTGTAAATACAGAAACCAAAGACTTGGAGCGATATCTGAATCCTGTTCACTTGGCAGTGATATAGATGTTCAGACAGGACAAATTTTCACTGGAAGGTATGGCTATAAATAAAAATTTTCCCACAGAGAAAGTAACAAAATGCCATCTCTTTCTATATGAGCCTGAAAGTGAGCTAGCTCCTTTCATCCTCTCTGTTAGTCAGCCTTGAGCTGGGCTTTCTCATCTTTAAATGAGAGACATTTATTTTTATTTTATTTTTAGTTCTTTTCTCGCAACTTTTATTTTAAGTTCAGGGAGTACATGTGCAGGTTTGTTACATGGGTAAACTGTGTGTCACTGGGGTTTGGTGTACAAATGATGCCATCACCAGCTGTGAGCATAGTGAGATGTTTTTATCCTCATCCTCTGCCCACCTTCCACCTTCAAGTAAGCCTCAATGTCTGTTGTTCCCTTCTTTGTGTCTATGTGTACTCAATGTTTAGTTCCCACTTATAAGTGAGAACATGGGGTATTTGATTTTCTGTTCCTGCATTAATTCACTTAGGATAATGGCCTCCGGCTCCACCTATGTTGCTGCAAAGGGCATGATTTCATTTTTTATGGCTGTGTAGTATTCCGTGGTGTATCTGTATCACATCTCCTTTATGAACATACAGATGCATGTGTATTTTTGGTAGCATGATTTATATTCCTTTGGGCATATACCCAACAATGGAATTGCTGGGTAGAACAGTAGCTCTGTTTTAAGTTCTTGGAGAAATCTCTAAACTGCTTTCCACAATGCCTGAACTTATATACATTCCCAACAGCAGTATATAAGCATTCCCTTTTCTCTGCAACCTCAAAAACTTTATGACAGTCTCCAAAAGCAATTGAAACAAAAATAGACAAGTGGGACATAATTAAACTAAAGAACTTCTGGGCAACAAAAGACACTGTCAACAGAGTAGACAGACAGTCCACGGAATGGGAGAAAATATTTGCAAGCTATGCATTCCACAAAGGTCTCATACACACCCAGCATCTGTAAGGAACTTAAACAAATCAACAAGCAAAACACAAACAACCACATTTAAAAATGGGCAAAGAACATGAACAGACATTTTTCAAAAGAAGACATACATGAGGCCACAAGCATAAGAAGAAACGCTCAGCATCACTGATCATTAGAGAAATGTAAACCAAAACCACAATGAGATACCATCTCTCACCAATCAGAATGTCCATTGCAGTCAAAAAATACATGAGAGACATTTAAAGTCCTAGTTATAATCTGAAGCAAAAGACCTCACTAGTAATGTGAGCTCAGCCATTTTATAAGTAACTTGTCAGAGAAACTTAAAGACAGCTCAGCTAGTGGACCCAAGGAAGACCTTGAGGACCATAAAGGAACCTTTCATTGGTCCGGAATCCATCACCACGGTGGTCATTTCACACAGAGGAAGCCACTGCCCTCTCCTGTGTCCTATCACCTTTGCAGTCTCCACAGTGATAATAATCATTTACAACCATTTTACCAAGATGAAAACTGGTTCAGAGAACTGACCAGTCATGCAACTTGTGAGGGCTCCTTGGTTGAAAGAAGTTATAACTCAGAAATAATAAAGAACTACACCGCTTTTCTTTTCTTTCTCTTAATTTAGCTTTATTTTAAGTTCCAGGATACGGTGCAGGACGTGCAGGCTTGTTACATAGGTAAACATCTGCTATGGTGGTTTGCCGAACCTATCAACCCGTCACCTAGGTATTAAGCCCTGCATACATTAGCTATTTCTCCTGATGTCCTCCTTCTCCTCACCCCGCGAACAGGCCCCAGGGTGTGTTGTTTCCCTCCCTGTGTCCATGTGTTCTCATTGTTCAGCTCCCACTTATAAGTGAGAACATGCTGTGTTTGATTTTCTGTTTCTGTGTTAGTTTGCTGAGGGTAATGGCTTCCAGCTCCATCCATGTCCCTGCAAAGGACATGATCTTATTCCTTTTTATGGCTACATAGTATTCCATGGTGTATATGTACCACATTTTCTTTATCCAGTCCATCACTGGTGGGCATTTGGGTGGATTCCACATCTTTGTTATTGTGAATAGTGCCGCATTCCATTTATAGAATGGTTTATATTCCTTTAGGTATATACCAAGCAATGGGATTGCTGGGTCAAATGGTATGCCTGGTTCTAGATCCTTGAGGAATCGCCACACTGTCTTCCACAATGGTTGAACTAGTCTACATTCCAACCAACAGTGTAGAAGTGTTCCCATTCCTCCACAGCCTTGTCAGCATCTGTTGTGTCTTGACTTTTTTAATCACCATTCTGACTGGCATGAGATAGTTATACTGCTTTTCAAGGGGGAGGAAATGATCCTCTTCAACTGGAAATGTACGTGATCCATATATTTTTAAGAACTAAGGAGCTGAGAAATGATCAGTGTTGACAGAAGGAAGGAAAAGTGGCATCATGGGCTGATGGCAGATTAAGGCAGCAGAGTTAGAGGACAAATCAAAAATTCAAGTTATCTAGATAAACAGCACATTGAACTGGCCTAGTGGAGATGAAGAAGTTGATTGAAGAATAGACACCTTGGTTTGGCATCCATCCCGAGGGCTCTGTAAGTGATCTGAAACAAGTCCCACAGCACCTGAAGCAGCTTTTTCAGGCTTTCAAGAGGAAAACCCCCTTTTTGCAAACATCAAAATCTCATATTCTCTATTTATGGTATAGATTATGGTAATTGTTTCACAAGTGTATACTTATGTCCAAATTTATCAAGTTATATACATTAAATATGTACAGCTATTTCATGTCAATTATACTTCCATGAAGTGGTTTTTTAACAAATATAAAAAATAAAATTCCATATTTTCATTTAATACAGAATTGTATAAAATATACTTATTTCTGCTGTTTGAGATATACAATTATATTAAATGTAATGTGTCAATCTATACCAGTCATTCTCAGATAATGCACTTTGCCCTTCTATGAACGTCTTCTAGACTCTAATAGTCAATGGGTATGTCTTTCTAGGTGATTACAGGTGCTAATTTAATTAGCTGTTATGCTGCTGCATGCTAGCAATGTAGATTAGATGAAAATTGTCAACTGTAGATTCTGATTTGGGAGCCAACCCCACAGACACTGGTTTCTTTGCCACAGTTTCCACAGTTCCGATCTCTCAAAGAAACAAATCTGA
>NW_026658624.1:0-3978 GCF_009828535.3 Hylobates moloch | reverse complement strand
GATAGTGTTCGTATTATCTGAAAGGAATGTTATTACTGATGTCCCAACGCATGTACATTCTCTGACTTTATTCGCTTTATCCTCAGGGGATATTATTTCTAATGTCACACGGGATGTACTTCCTGCGTTGTTTTTCATAATATCCTAGGGGAATTTTACTTTTAATGACACAGGGGGTGTACACATTGTGATATTCTTCCCAGTATTCTAGAAAGATATTACTCCTCCTCAGGTCACAGGGGATGTACACCCTGTGATATTATTCATACTATCATAGGGGACGTTACTCCAAATGTCACAGAAGGTGTAAACACTGTGATATTAGTTGAAATGTGTCAGGGAAATGTACTTGTAATGTCAAAGGGCATGTAGAACATGTGTGCACAGCCCCTGTGATGTTCTTTGAAATATTCCCGAGGGATGTTAATCCTAATATTACATATGCTGTTAACTATGTGTGAACACCTTTGTGGTATTATTCCTAACATACTAGAAGGATGTAACTCCTAACATCACGTGGAGTATACGCCATGTGTGTACACATCCTGTGATATTATTCACAAGATCTTAGGGAGATGCTCATAATTTTACAATTATTTACGTAACATTTTAGCGGGATGATACCCCTAATGTCACAGGAGGTGTAAACACAGCGATATTATTCAGAATATTCCAGGGGGATGTTACTCCTAATGTCACAGGTGTGTATACCCTGTGATATTATTCACTCTATACTAGTGGGATATTACTACTAATGTCACAATGTGTGTACACCTTCTGAATATTATTCGTAACATCCTGGGAGGATGTTACTCCTAACATCACAAGGGTGTACACCCTGTGTTATTATTAGTAATTCCTGGGGGATTTTACTTTTAAAATCACATGAGGTGTCAACCCTATGATCTCATTCGTAATATCCAAGGAAGATATTACTCCTAAAGTCGCGTGGGGTCTACACCGTGGGATATTATTTGGAATACCCTAAAGGGGTGTTATCTTAATGTCATAGGGTGTGTACACCTATTGATACTATTTGTAATATCCTAAGGAGATATTACTTTAAAAATCACAGGGGGTGTACACACATGATATACACCCTGTGATATTATTCACAATATCCCAGGGAGGTATAACTTTTAATATCACAGCAGGTGTTCTCTATGTGTGTACACCCTGTGATACTATTCATAATATTTTAGGAAATAAGACTCTTAATGTCACAGTGGGTGTACACACTGTGATATTATTCGTCATATCCTAGAACTATATTACTCCTTTTGGCACAGGGGTTTAACATCCTGTGACATTATTCGTGGTAATCCAGGGGAATGATTTTCCTAAAGCCGCAGGGTTTGTACACCCTGTGATATTATTCATAATATTCTAGGGGGATGTTACTCCTAACATCGCAAATGTGTACACCCTGTGATGTTATTCAGAATATACTAGCTGGATATTGTTACTAATGTCACAATGTATGTAAACCTTGTGATATTATTTGTAATATCCTAAGGGGATGTTACTCCTATTGTCACAGGGGGTGTGTTTTCTGTGCTATGATTCCTAGTACCCCAGGGGGATGTTACTCCTACCATACAAATTGTGTGCACTTTGTTATATTATTCATCGTATCCTAGAGTGATGTTACTCCTCATGTCAAGGGGGTGTACATCCGGTGATGTTATTCTTCACATTCTAGGAAGAGGTTAACTCCTAATATCACAGACGGTGTGCAATCTGTGAAGTTGTGCGTAATAGTTTCGGGGGATGTTACTCCTAATGTCACATGAGGTGTACAAACAGTGATATTATTTGTAAGGTTTTTTGGGTATGTCACTCCTAATATCACAGGGGCTGTACACTCTGTCATATTATTTGTAATATCCTAAAGAGATGTTACCACTGACGTCACAGGCGGTGTATACCGTGTGGTATTATTCCCAATATTGTGGGATGAGGTTACTCCTAATGTCACAGAAGGTGTTCACACTCTGATAATATTCATAATATCCTAAAAGGATGTTACTACTGATGTCACCATGCGTGTACACAATCTGATATTATTTCTTATATCCTCGGGTGATGTTACTTCTTATGTCACAGGGGGTGTACTCCCTGTGATATTATTCATAATATCCTAGGTGGATGTTACTTCTAATGTCACAGGGAGTGTAGCTTTTGCGATATTATTTTAGAAAATAAATATTTTAGAAAGATGGTACCCCCAATGTCACAGAGGATGTACACCCTGTGAAGTTATTCCTAATAGTTTTGTATTCCTGATGTCACCCGTGGTGTACACACGGTGATATTATTCGTAATATTTTATGGAAATGTTACTCCTAATATCACGGGGCTGTACATCTTGTAATATTATTCATAATATCCTAAAGAAATGTTACCTCTAATGTCACAAGGAATGTATACCGTGTGATATTGTTCCCAATATTGTAGGGGGATGTTACTCCTAATATCACAGGGGGTGTTCACAATGTGATAATTTTCATAATATCCTAAATGGATGTTACTGCTAATGTCACGATACGTGTACATCCTCTGTATTTGTTCATTATATCCTTGGGGGAGGTTACTCCTACTGTCACACGGGGTATACTTCCTGTGATATTATTCCTAATATCCTAGGTGGATGTTACTCCTAATGCCACAGGCGCTGTACATTTTGTGATATTATTTGCATTATCCAAGAAAGATGTTACTCCTCAGGTCACAAGGGATGTACACCCTGTGATATTATTCGTAATATCCAGGGGACATTACTCCAAACGTCACAGAAGGTGTACATTCTCTGATATTACTCGTAATGTGTCAGGGAAATGTACTCCTAATGTCACAGGGCATGTACGTTATGTGTGCACACCCCCTGTGATGTTATTTTGGAGGCATGTTAATCCTAATATTACATACACTGTTATCCATGTGTGAACAATTTTGTGGTATTATTCCTAACATACTAGAAGGATGTAACTCCTAACATCACATGGGCTATAAGCCATGTGTGTTCACATTCTGTGATATTATTCATAATATCATAGGGAGATGCTGCTCCTAATTTTACAAGCTGTGTACATTATGTGTGTACACCCCTCTGATATTATTTGTAATATTCTAGGGGAATGTTGCTGCTAATGTCCCAGTGGGAGTACACCATGTGTATTACATGTATATTACATTTTTACACTACTTTCCAGGAGTCAATCAATTTTGTCAATCAATTCACTATTCTTGTTGCCCAAAAGCGTAGAGATAATCGCAGATCACAGATCTGTCTAGCATTAGCTAAGGACGTTTTATTACAGAGACGGATGCATGTGTGTGCCTGCGCATGTGTGTGTGTGTAATTCAATCATAAATCGAAGGTTTAAGCATTGTGTGGGTGGAAGATAATTCATTCTGACTCCTGGCTTCAGAGTCCCATGTTTATTGGGAGAAAAGAGAGTCACGCTGGGAAGAATAGTAGCCCTGTGCCCTCCAGAACTGCAGCATGCTTGGGAATTGTGAGGCTTCCTTCTTTCCAGGAGATTTTGGAACTAGGAGGATGTCACCAGTGACTAGCACAGTACCACCTTCCTTACATCTGCCTGTTATCCCTCCTCAGGGCATCCAAATGAGGCCCTCTCCTTACCTCCTTCCTCTGCTTCTCTTCTCACAACCCTGGGATCTGAGCACTCTCTTTACCTGTGCACAGTATCTACTTAGGGAAGCCCCAGCACCTGCTGCAGTCAGGGCCGCAGCCCTGAGCTGAGTCTAGTAGAAATTTTGTGAACTAAACATAGAGCAAGAAATGTAAATTAGTGCACCCACTATGGAAAACAGTCTGGAGATCTCTCAAAGAACTGAACACGGAGCTACCTTTTGATACAATTATCTCATTACTGAGTATATACTCAAAAGAAAATACATCATTCTACCAAAAAGACACATACTCTCCTATGTTCATGGTGGCACTATTTAAAA
>NW_026658623.1:0-3980 GCF_009828535.3 Hylobates moloch | reverse complement strand
GTGTGTGTGTGTGTGTGTGTGTGTGTGTGTGTGTGTGTGTGTGTGTGCATTTTTTTCTTGATTATTGGGAGAAAATAAACTAACCAGAAATGAAAACAATACAAATTATTAACTAGTAACAGGAGTCGCCAAGTTACCAGTTTAATCCCTAAGACACTCAGCACAGTAACAACTGAATTCTCCATAACATGATGAATATATTTTCTCACAGAGTAAAAATTGCCACCTAACACAAATTCTTTTCCATTACTGTCACTTGACCTTTACTTGTAATCTAAAGGATTACTACACAGCAGAAAAAGCACCTAGTCACTGTGACTATATAAAATTAACTTTTTATATCCCCAAAATCACAAATTCCTACAGATCAAAGCGCTGACTCCTGGATAAAAAAAGAAATAATAAATTCTGATGTGATCATGAAACCAAAGTGTTCAAAGTGATTATAAAATTTGAAGTTAATAAAAGTCACATGAAATAATCCCCTATATATAGAACCCTACTGATTTACATTTTAATGAAAACTAAGCATTACTTAGGAAAGGTGGACTTTTAAAAGCATATGAAAAGAAATTTACTTCAGAACACAGGCCTGGAGTTCTGAAAACCCTTCTAGTCTTTTAAAACATACACCCTCAGAAATTCTTCAGACACCTAGGATTTGTAGACATACTTCAGTTTTCCTATCCTTACTCCTTATCTCTTTTTTTAAAATCCTAATTTACAGCATTTTTCAAGCCCAGATAGGATGAAAGTAATGTAAACAGGCAGCTATGGGCAGATTTTGTTGTAAATATAGAAACCAAAGGCTTGGAGCGATATCTGAATCCTGTTCACTTGGCAGTGATGTAGATGTTCAGACAGGACAAATTTTCACTGGAAGGTATGGCTATAAATAAAAATTTTCCCACAGAGAAAGTAACAAAATGTCATCTCTTTCTATATGAGCCTGAAAGTGAGCTAGCTCCTTTCATCCTCTCTGTTAGTCAGCCTTGAGCTGGGCTTTCTCATCTTTAAATGAGAGACATTTATTTTTATTTTATTTTTAGTTCTTTTCTCGCAACTTTTATTTTAAGTTCAGGGAGTACATGTGCAGGTTTGTTACATGGGTAAACTGTGTGTCACTGGGGTTTGGTGTACAAATTATGCCATCACCAGCTGTGAGCATAGTGAGATGTTTTTATCCTCATCCTCTGCCCACCTCCCACCTTCAAGTAAGCCTCAATGTCTGTTGTTCCCTTCTTTGTGTCTATGTGTACTCAATGTTTAGTTCCCACTTATAAGTGAGAACATGGGGTATTTGGTTTTCTGTTCCTGCATTAATTCACTTAGGATAATGGCCTCCTGCTCCACCTATGTTGCTGCAAAGGGCATGATTTCATTTTTTATGGCTGTGTAGTATTCCATGGTGTATCTGTATCACATCTCCTTTATGAACATACAGATGCATGTGTATTTTTGGTAGCATGATTTATATTCCTTTGGGCATATACCCAACAATGGAATTGCTGGGTAGAACAGTAGCTCTGTTTTAAGTTCTTGGAGAAATCTCTAAACTGCTTTCCACAATGCCTGAACTTATATACATTCCCAACAGCAGTATATAAGCATTCCCTTTTCTCTGCAACCTCAAAAACTTTATGACAGTCTCCAAAAGCAATTGAAACAAAAATAGACAAGTGGGACATAATTAAACTAAAGAACTTCTGGGCAACAAAAGAAACTGTCAACAGAGTAGACAGACAGTCCACGGAATGGGAGAAAATATTTGCAAGCTATGCATTCCACAAAGGTCTCATACACACCCAGCATCTGTAAGGAACTTAAACAAATCAACAAGCAAAACACAAACAACCACATTTAAAAATGGGCAAAGAACATGAACAGACATTTTTCAAAAGAAGACATACATGAGGCCACAAGCATAAGAAAAAACGCTCAGCATCACTGATCATTAGAGAAATGTAAACCAAAACCACAATGAGATACCATCTCTCACCAATCAGAATGTCCATTGCAGTCAAAAAATACATGAGAGACATTTAAAGTCCTAGTTATAATCTGAAGCAAAAGACCTCACTAGTAATGTGAGCTCAGCCATTTTATAAGTAACTTGTCAGAGAAACTTAAAGACAGCTCAGCTAGTGGACCCAAGGAAGACCTTGAGGACCATAAAGGAACCTTTCATTGGTCCGGAATCCATCACCACGGTGGTCATTTCACACAGAGGAAGCCACTGCCCTCTCCTGTGTCCTATCACCTTTGCAGTCTCCACAGTGATAATAATCATTTACAACCATTTTACCAAGATGAAAACTGGTTCAGAGAACTGACCAGTCATGCAACTTGTGAGGGCTCCTTGGTTGAAAGAAGTTATAACTCAGAAATAATAAAGAACTACACCGCTTTTCTTTTCTTTCTCTTAATTTAGCTTTATTTTAAGTTCCAGGATACGGTGCAGGACGTGCAGGCTTGTTACATAGGTAAACATCTGCTATGGTGGTTTGCCGAACCTATCAACCCGTCACCTAGGTATTAAGCCCTGCATACATTAGCTATTTCTCCTGATGTCCTCCTTCTCCTCACCCCGCGAACAGGCCCCAGGGTGTGTTGTTTCCCTCCCTGTGTCCATGTGTTCTCATTGTTCAGCTCCCACTTATAAGTGAGAACATGCTGTGTTTGATTTTCTGTTTCTGTGTTAGTTTGCTGAGGGTAATGGCTTCCAGCTCCATCCATGTCCCTGCAAAGGACATGATCTTATTCCTTTTTATGGCTACATAGTATTCCATGGTGTATATGTACCACATTTTCTTTATCCAGTCCATCACTGGTGGGCATTTGGGTTGATTCCACATCTTTGTTATTGTGAATAGTGCCGCATTCTATTTATAGAATGGTTTATATTCCTTTAGGTATATACCAAGCAATGGGATTGCTGGGTCAAATGGTATGCCTGGTTCTAGATCCTTGAGGAATCACCACACTGTCTTCCACAATGGTTGAACTAGTCTACATTCCAACCAACAGTGTAGAAGTGTTCTCATTCCTCCACAGCCTTGTCAGCATCTGTTGTGTCTTGACTTTTTAATAATCACCATTTTGACTGGCATGAGATAGCTATACCACTTTTCAAGGGGGAGGAAATGATCCTCTCCGACTGGAAATGTATGTGATCCATATATTTTTAAGAACTAAGGAGCTGAGAAATGATCAGTGTTGACAGAAGGAAGGAGAAGTGGCATCATAGGCTGGTGGCAGATTAAGGCAGCAGAGTTAGAGGACAAATCAAAAATTCAAGTTATCTAGATAAACAGCACATTGAACTGGCCTAGTGGAGATGAAGAAGTTGATTGAAGAATAGAGACCTTGGTTTGGCATCCATCCCGAGGGCTCTGTAAGTGATCTGAAACAAGTCCCACAGCACCTGAAGCAGCTTTTTCAGGCTTTCAAGAGGAAAACCCCCTTTTTGCAAACATCAAAATCTCATATCCTCTATTTATGGTATAGATTATGGTAATTGTTTTGCAGGTGTGTACTTATCTCCAAATTTATCAAGTTATATACATTAAATATGTACAGCTATTTCATGTCAATTATACTTCCATGAAGTGGTTTTTTTAACAAATATGAAAAATAAAATTCCATATTTTCATTTAATACAGAATTGTATAAAATATAGGTATTTCTGCTGTTTGAGATATACAATTATGTTAAATGTAATGTATCAATCTATACCAGTCATTCTCAGATAATGCACTTTGCCCTTCTATGAACGTCTTCTAGACTCTAATAGTCAATGGGTATGTCTTTCTAGGTGATTACAGGTGCTAATTTAATTAGCTGTTATGCTGCTGCATGCTAGCAATGTAGATTAGATGAAAATTGTCAACTGTAGATTCTGATTTGGGAGCCAACCCCACAGACACTGGTTTTTTTGCCACAGTTTCCACAGTTCCGATCTCTCAAAGAAACAAATCTGA
>NW_026658622.1:0-3982 GCF_009828535.3 Hylobates moloch | reverse complement strand
CGGTCTGATGCACTCGCCTCAGCCTCCCGAAGTGCTGGGATTGCAGCGTGAGCCACCGCACCCGGCCTGAGATGGCTTTTAAAGTGGGTATGAGGAGCTCCATGCCCATGACCCTCCTGGAAAATGTGATGATACCAAGAACATTTTGAATATAGTTGAGGAGACCTGTATCAGTGTCCTGGGGCTATTGTAACAAAGTATACGAACTAGGCGGCTTAAACAACAGAAATTTATTTTGTCACAGCCTGGAGGTGAGAAGTCTAAGGTCAAGATGTGGGCAGGGCTGGGCTCCCACTCAGGGTGCTGGGGGAGGCTCAGTCTCGGGCCCCTCCTGGCTGCCGGTGGTCCCCTGGCCTCTGGCAGCACCGCCCGCTCTCTCTGCATGTGGCATTCTCCCTGTGTGCCTGTCTGCTTCTGTGTCCAAATTTTTCTTGTTACAAGGACACAGTCATATGGGATCGGGGCCCACCCTACTCCAGGGTGACCTTGTCTCAATTACTTTCCTCTGCAATGATCCTACTTCCAAATAAGGTCACATTCTGAGGTCCTGGGAGTTAGGACCTCAGCATATGAGTTCTGGGGGGATGCACTTGCACCCACAGCAAGACCTTAAATCCACGTCGTTAGTGTCAAGCACGCGAGTCTCCCTGTTTCCTGGGAACTGATGGGCACCCTCAATGCCCCTGGGGTGGACTCGAGTGTTGGCCGCCCAATTCTGGGCAAGTGACCCAATCTCCGTAGCTCTGACTCTCTGTCCGTACTCTAAGGAGAGTAGGGATGTGCACTTCTTGTGGTTGGAGGGATTAGCAGGGGAGACACACGGAAAGGGCTTGGCGCAGTTCCCAGAGCCCGATGGCCTTTTTGTTATTAGCACCTTGGAACGCGACCAGAACCATGGTCTGCAGGGCTGCATGCAGAGTGGGGGCAGAGGAACACAGGCATTTCCCGTCCTAAGGGATTTGGTCGTCTTGCTTCTGGGGAGCACTTCCTTTTCCACCCATCCCCAGGGCGGGTCCAGCCCACTCCTCTCAGCCCCTCAGCACCTTGCAGGTATGGAAGGGTCAGCATGGGCCATGCTCCTCCCCAGATCTGCCCAGCCCTGCTGAGGGCCAGCACCATGCCCTGGCACTCATCTGTGCCTTCTGGTGCACGGACTCACAGTGGTGCCCATCCTGCCCCGTCCACCCCCTCGTGGTGCTTCCCCTCGCTGGCAGGGCCTTCTTCTGAGGTCTCCTCTGTGCAGTCAGCACCATGCACCCCACAGCAAGGCCTCCCAGCAGCTCCTTGTTGACGGGTCTCAGGGTGGGCACTTCATCTGCAGGCCCGGTGCAAAAGGAACATGCGGGGCCTCTTGTTATAAATGATTCAGAATGTCAAGATGGCAGAGCAGGTGTTCAGCATGAGTGTCAGGTCTGCGTGTGACTCCATTGGTTGGACGCCCGTGAAGCCCCGGCTGGTGCCAGGTAAGCCACAGTCTCCCAGAAGCACATATTGTTCAAAATGCAATGCCATCCCGGGCTGCAGAGGAGCACGCAGGCGAGAGGACCCGGCCTGGCACAGCCCACCCCAACCTGTCACCACCTACGAAATTGGATCCCTCCCGAGAGTGAGGACCTGTGCCAAGCCCCTCAGCACCTCTGGGACGTTCTACTGATGCCTGTTATTGACAGCACCATGTTCCTCTGGGAGAAGTGGTTGAGGCGAAGGGCTTGGGATAAATAAGCCACAGCACGCTGGGCCATGGTAGTTATCGATTCCTGAGTCTCCCTGTAAAGCAGAGGACAGACGCAGTGATGTGCTGAAAAATACGATTTAATTTTTTAAGTCATCCATTAGGCTTTCGCACTTGAGTCATGACTTAGAGCACAGTGGGTCTGCCTCTTTTTGCTTTTTGTTTCTCCTGCTGCACTGTTCAGGGGTCCTCGGGTTCAGGGGCGAGGCGTTCTCTTGCACCCACCTCTAACTGTCCGGCACACTGCACCATGGTTGCTGCTCATGGACCATGCAGTAGACGGGTTAGCCGTGCCCACAGGGTGCCTGGCTTTGGCCCTTGACTTTTGGTCCCTGGGAGGTTGGTCTCCAGGCCACTGGGGTGTCCTGTCTGTTGGGAGCACCTTTGTTACCTGAGCACCTCAGGCCCCCCTAGATAGTGTACGCTGACAATGGTGTTTATAGTGGGGACCTTGGGCCAGACTCTATTGGCTTGACCTCCCATGGCTGGACATGGAAGGCAGCCAGGGTCAGAAGTGAGGTGGTCTTGGGGACCCCCAACTCCCACAGTTTCAGAAGTGAGGTGGTTCTGAGGACCCCCAAGCTCCGCAGCTAGTTTCATAAATGAGGTGGTCTTGGAACCCCCAAGGTCCACAGTTTGGGTCAGAAGTGAGGTGGTCTTGGGGCCCCCAGGCTACACAGTTGGGGTCAGCAGTGAGGTGATCCTGGGGGCCCCCACTTATCTGTCAGTCCTACTAGAGAACGACTTCTTTTCCGCAGCTCCAGTACAAGGCCCAGCGTGGAAGTGCTCAGCGAGTGTCTGATGGAGAGAGGAATGAATGGATAGCTCTTTGAAGAAAAGGCCCAGGCAAGGGGAGCATGGATCTGGGAGGATCTCTGCAGGAGGATCCGGAGCGGGGGGGGTCTCTGCAGGAGGAGGGAGGAAAGCCAGCACCGCCAGCCTCTGGGGAGAGCCAGGCTCTGTCATCCTAGGTGACTCCCAGTGGTCACGCCTTGTGCTCCTGAGATCTGAGGACACCAGTGTTTGTCCAGACCCTTCCTCCCCGCCTTGCCCTCCAGGTCGCACCCTGATTTCTCCAACTTAATGTGCACCTCCTCTCAAGTGGCGAAGGGCCCAGCTTCTATAAAAGCAGCGTCAGCCTTGTAAGTGGAGGTTCTCTCGGGTGGCCCCGGATCAGGGCGCTTTCTTGAGTGGGGACGCAAATGATGCCCTCACCCTTGGGGCAAACGCACTTCCTGACCCTGGGGGTCACCTGGGGGGTACTGCACCGCGTATGCTTGCATCTGGCCACCTGCTCCCTCCCTGGTGAGAGGGCCCTGTGAGCCGGGGCATTGAGCCTGTCTCTGTGAGGCCTGACACAGAGCCAGCTCCAGAATCTCTCCTGTTGCTGCTGCCACTTCTGTCCTGAGCATGGCAGAGGGGGGAGAGCGCCTGGCAGCCTTCCAAGCCGGGGTTGGCCGAGGGTCCCAGGGCTCTGCTTTTCTGGGGATTGACTGATCCTCAGGATAGACACCCTCGTGGCGCAAAATGGCTGCTCTAGGCCTCGTAGTCACACACCACCCCCCCAGGGAGAGAGGCTGTCCTTCCACTGTGTCAACGTGCAGCCAGGCTTCTTACCCAGATGCCCCAGAAATCACCTGTGTGTCACTCATGACCCAGCACGGACCCAGTCCCCACAGCCAGGGCCCGAGCCCAGCAGCTCCCAGTCTTGCAGCTGTGGTGGTCCGCCCATTTCCCCTGACACCCATGAACCCATTGAGGAGTCTGATAATCAGGGTACAGGTACCAGGAGGAGGGGGATGGACGCAGCGGGGCCTAACATAGCAGGACTTCACTCCAGCACTCACTACTGATGAAACTGTTAGCTCAGATTCTTGGGAATTCATGAATTCCCAAGAATGTCTTTGGCCGAGGTTCTCCTTCTCGAGCTGGATCCCACAATGACAGACTCCTGGGCAACCTGTGGCAGCCGTGACTTTTGTATGTGTGGGGTCGTGTTACCTGCTATCTCTCAGCGGTGGCTCTGGGGGCCACACGATCTCAGCCCAGGTTCCCTAGAATGCAGTGCATGAGGCGGTGACTGAAGTGCAGGGCTTTGCTGTGGATGTGGTCACAATAGAGTGGGCGGGGAGGAGGGCAGTGCTGAGAGGCTGCGCAGGAGGGGCAGTCTGGTGACTGTGCAGGAGGGGCGGTCCAGTGGCCAGGCAGGAGGGGCGGTCCGGTGGCCACGCAGGAGGGGCGGTCCGGTGG
>NW_026658621.1:0-3982 GCF_009828535.3 Hylobates moloch | reverse complement strand
CATTCCATTCCATTCCATTCCATTCCATTCCATTCCATTCCATTCCACTTCGTTCTGTTCCATTCCATTCCATTTCATTCCATGCCGTTCAATTCTATTCCATTGCACTCCATTCCATTCTTTTCCAATCCATTCCATTCTCTTCCGTTCCATTCTGTTTCGTTCCATTCCATTCCGTTCCATTCCATTCCATTGCATTTCGTTCTCTTTCTTTCTGTTCCATTCCATTCCGTTCCATTGCACTCCATTCCATTCCTTTACCTTCCATTCCATTCCGTTCTTTTCTGTTCCGTTCCATTCCATTTAGTTCCATTCCTATCCATTTCTTTCCATTTCATTCCATTTCGATCCATTCTGTTCCATTCCGTTCCATTCCATTCCTTGCTACACTGTTCTGTTCTATTGCTTTGTTTCAAAAAGTTCTCAATCTCTCACCCTGGCTGGATTTCAGTGGCACAGTGTCAGCTAACATTTTATTTCACCGTTCCATTCCATTCCACTCAATTCCATTCCATTCCATTCCTTTCAATTCCATTCCATTCCATTCCTTTCCATTGGACTGCATTCCCTTCCTTTCCATTCCATTCCATTCCATTCCATTTCATTCCACAATTTTCTTTACTATTCCTTTCTTTAACAAGCTGTGAATCTCTCACCCTGGCTGCCTTGCCATGGCACAATGTCAGCTCACATTTTATGGTACAGTTCAATTATTTCCATTCCATTCCATTCCACTCCATTCCACTCCAGTTCGTTCCATTCTGTTCCATTCGGTTGCATTGTACTCCATTCCATTCCATTGCATTCCACTCCATTCCATTCCATTGCATTCCACTCCATTCCATTCCATTCTTTTCCGTTCAATTCCTGTCCCCACTATTTTATTCTATTCCTTTCTTTCAACAAGTTCTCAATCTGTCACCCTGGCTGGATTGCAGTGACAAAAATTCAGCTCACATTTTGTTTCACTATTCCATTCCATTCCATTCCATTCCATTCCATTCCATTACATTACATTCCATTTCATTTCATTCCCTTCCGTTCCATTCCGTTCCATTGCACTCCATTCCATTGCATTCCGTTGCATTGCATTCCATTCCATTCCATTGCATCCCATTCCATTCCATTCCATTCCATCCCATTCCATTCCATTCCCTTCCATTCCATTGCATTCCTTTGCATTCCACACTATTCTATTCTATTCCTTTCTTTCAACAAGTTTTCAATCTGTCACCCTGGCTGGATTGCAGTGGCACAATATCAGCTCACATTTTATTTCACCTTTCCATTACATTCCATTACATTCCATTCTTTTCCTTCTCTTTCCGTTCCATTCCATTCCCTTTCATTTCACTCCATTCTGTTCCACTCCCTTCCATTCCACAATATTCTATTCCATTCCTTTCATTCACCAAGTTCTCAATCTGTCATCCTGGCTGTATTGCAGTGGCAAAATGTCAGCTCACATTTTATTTCACCGTTCTATTCCATTCCATTCCATTCCATTCCTTTCCATTCCATTCCATTCCATTCCATTCCTTTCCATTCCATTCCATTCCATTCCATTCCATTCCATTCCATTCCATTCCATTCCATTCCATTCCATTCCATTCTATTCCATGTCCCTCCATTCCACTCCATTTCATTCCATTCCATTCCATTCCATTCCATTCCATTCCATTCCATTCCTTTCCTTTCCACACTATTTTAGTCTGTTCCTTTCTTTCAATGAGTTCTCAATCTATCACACTGGATGGATTACTGTGGCACAATGTCAACTCACATTATATTTCACCCTTCCATTCCATTCCATTACATTCCTCTCCATTCCATTCCATTCCACACCCTTCCATTTCATTCCATTTCATTCCATTCCATTCCATTCCGTTCCACTGAAGTCCATTCCTTTCGATTCCATTCCATTCCATTCCACTAGTTTCCATTCCATTCCATTTCGTTTCATTCAATTCCATTCCATTCTATTGCACTCCTTTCCATTCCATAAAATTCCATTCGATTCCCATCCATTCCATTCCATTCAGTTCCATTCCGTTCCATTACACTCCATTCCTTTCCATTCCGTTCCATTCCATTCCATTCCATTCCATTCCATTCCATTCCATTCCATTCCTTTCCATTCCATTCCATTCCATTCCATTCCATTGCATTCCATTCCATTTCATTCCATTCCATTCCATTCCATTCCATTGCCCTCCATTCCATTCCATTCCATTCCAGTACACACTATTCTCTTCTATTCATTTCTTTCAACAACTTCTAAATGTAGCACCCTGGCTGGATTGCAGCGGCACAATGTCAGCTCCCATTTTATTTCACCGTTCAATTGCATTCCATTCCATTCCATTGGACTCCGTTCCATTGCAATCAATTCCATTCCATTCCGTTGCATTCCATTCCATTCCATTCCAATCGACTCCATTGCATTCCACACTATTCTGTTCTATTCCTTTCTTTCAAAAAGTTCTCAATCTGTCACCCTGGCTGGATTGCAGTGGCATAATGTCAGCTCAAATTTTGTTTCACCATTCCATTCCTTTCCATTCCATTAGATTAAATTTCATTCTATTTCATTCCATTCCGTTCTATTCCGTTCCATTGCATTCCATTCCATTCCATTCCAAACCATTGCATTCCATTCCTTTCCGTTCCATTCCTTTCCATTCCATTCCATTCCATTCCATTCCATTCCATTCCATTCCATTCCATTCCATTCTATTCCTTTCTTTCAACAAGTTCTCAGTCTGTCACCTTGGCTGGATTGCAGTGGCACAATATCACCTCAGATTTTATTTCACCATTCCATTGCATTCCGTTACGTTGTGTTCCGTTCCTTTCCATTCCATTCCGTTCCATTCCTTTCGATTCCATTCCATTACATTTCGTTCCATTCCGTTACAATACATTCCGCATTATTCTATTCCATTTCTTTCTTTCAACAAACTCTCAATCTGTCATATGGGCGGGATGGCAGTGGCACAATGTCAGCTCACATTATATTTCACTCTTCCATTCCATACCATTCCATTTCATTCCACTCCGTTCCATTCGGTTGCATTGCACTCCGTTCCATTCCATTCTATTCCATTCCATTCTAGTCAATTCAATAACATTCCATTCCATTCCATTCCATTCCACATTATTCTACTGTGTTCCTTTCTTTCAACAAGTTCTCAATCTGCCACCCTGGCTGGATTGCAGTGGCACAATGTCAGCTCAAATTTTATTTCACGTTTCCATTCCATTCCTTTCCATTCCATTCCGTTCCATTTCGTTCCGTTCTGTTCCGTTCCGTGCCATTCCATTCCATTCCTTTCCCTTGCACTCCTTTCCATTCCAATCAATTCCACTCCATTCCATTCCATTCCATTCCATTCCATTCCACTCCATTCCTTTCCATTGCATTCTATTCCACGCTGTTCTATTCTATTCCTTTCTTTCAACAAGTTCTCAATCTCTAACCCTGGCTGGGTTTCAGTGGAACAATGTCTGCTCAAACTTTATTTCACCATTCCATTCCATTCCATTCCTTTCGATGCCATTCCATTCCTTTCCTTTCCATTCCATTCCATTCCATTCCATTGCACTCCATTCCATTCCATTCCATTCCACACTTTTCTATACTATTCCTTTCTTTCCACAAGCTCTCAATCTCTCAGCCTTCCTGGATTGCCCTAGCACAATGTCAGCTCACATTTTATTTCATCGTCATTCCATTCCATTCCATTCCATTTCATTCTAATCCATTCCATTCCATTCCATTCCATTCCATTCCATTCCACTCCATTCCATTCCATTCCAATTAATTGCATTCCGTTTCATGCCTTTCCATAGCGCTCCATTCCATTCCATTCCATTTCTTTCCACACTGTTCTTTTCTATTCCTTTCTTTCAACCAGTTTTCAATCTCTCACCCAGCTGGATTGCAGTGGCACAATGTCAGCTCACATTTTATTTCACCGTT
>NW_026658620.1:0-3985 GCF_009828535.3 Hylobates moloch | reverse complement strand
GCTTTTGTGGCTTGATTGGCAGCCTCTGGCTCTCTGGCCAGCCTTCCAGAATCCCAAGAGTCCTGACAAGTGCTTCTCCTTGGGCCTCTTGCAGTGACCCCCGGGTCCCTCTGTCCCATGAGACCAATCCTGTCCCAGGCTCAGGCACATTTACAACTACCAGGATAGCAGCTGCGCTCCACCTCCCAAACCCAAAGCTAAGATCCCTTCACCCTGCCCCTCAGCCAGCCTCTGAGAAGGCAGGTGAGCCTGCCAAGTCCTCCCCCAACAACTCCTAGCAACAGGGTTCCTGTCCTCTCTCACCCCTCCTGAAACAGAAAGCTGATGGCTGCTGTCATTCCATTTGAAGAACCTTCACAGCAGTCCTAGATCCAGAGAGAAGAGGAAGAGTGTATGCACGGGCACACACACACACAGTTAAAGGCAGCTAGCTGTGGGAGCTGGGATAGTCAGAAGCACCGGGTCTTATTGGTAATCTCCTCTCTGCCCCCAGGGCGGTGGAGATGGCAGCAGGGATGGGAGGGAGCCTTATACTTTCTCCTTGCTGCCTCCTGCGCTGAGAGAGGCACCCAGCTGCCTCTGTCCACTGGCAGGTTGTGGCCAGCACAAAGAGCTAGCCCCTTCCTCATCTCTCCCCTGGCATTGTTCCCCAAGACGCAAGGTCAGGCGACATACAGGGACAGAGGAAAGCCCCCAACTCTACCGCCAAAACAAGCCCAGGACTCTGGGCCATGCCTCCTCAGTGGGCAGCCCGGCCTCTCTCCCTCTGCTGGTGACCACGCCCACATGAGCATGCCTCACAGATGTCTCCGGGAGAAGCCCCTTGCTCTCCCCTGAATCCCTGGCTTCTGTGTCCCAACTCCCACTGCAGGAGAGTTGAGTCCAGAGCAGAGCTGACGGGCTACCACGGGAGGGTGAGAAAGGAGGAAGGGCTTTCATCAAAGAGGTCACATCAAAACCAGGCAACTTGTGAAGCTGTCGTGGGCTGGGAAATTTGGAAAAAGGTGTCTAAAAATAAACCCCTGGGCTGGGCACGGTGGCTCACACCTGTAATCCCAGCACTTTGGGAGGCTGAGGTGGGTGGATCACGAGGTCAAGAGATCGAGACCATCCTGGCCAACATGGTGAAACCCAGTCTCTACTAAAAAAAATACAAAAAAATTAGCTGGGCGTGGTGGCACACTCCAGTAGTCCCAGCTACTCAAGAGGCTGAGGCAGGAGAATCACTTGAACCTGGGAGGTGGAGGTTGCAGTGAGCCAAGATCGCACCACTGCACTCCAGCCTGGCAACAGAGCGAGACTCCATCTCAAAAAAGAAGAAAAACAAAAAACAAACCAACAAAGGAAAACCCTGACGTCAGGAAAAGGCTCTGGTGGCTGAGTCACTTGCCACCACACCACAAGACACATGCCCTGTTCTAACCCAAGAAGTCTCCTCCCAGGACCTGTCTCTCCAGATGGGCCCTTCAGGTTGAGGACGGCACAGATGGGACGGGAGAGACCTTCCTGGAGTGAAATGGGGAAGGCACCCCAGAGGTGGCATGCTAAGCAGGCCTTGGGCACTGGTATCTTCCTTCCTGCCATCACCACCAGCCAGCTCCCCCCACCTCCAGTCCAACTGCAGCCGGCCAAGCACATCCTGCCCAGCACCCATTCTGGCCACCACCCTCCAGCTCATCAAGGAAACTCCCTCTATCCTCCCTGTGCCCTGCCCTCCCCGCATGACAGCCCTCCCTTTCCAGGTCTGCCCATTCCTGATGCTTCAATCCTGTCCTTGACCACCAAGGCCACAGCTGCTGACCCAGGGCCTCATGGATTCACTCCTCAGCCTTGACACCAGAATCCAGGAGCCGTCTGAGCTTCCATTTCCATCCCCACTGCCCTGTCCCTTTCCCCAACCTGCTCTGGTGAACAAAGTTGCAAGGATCCTCCAAGTGTTCCAAGCTCCCACTCCCACAGACTCTCCTGTCCTGTTCCCTGACCCCAGCCACACTGACCATGCCCTCTGCCGAGCCCTTGCTGCCCCAGGCTGTCCATGGCCTACCTGGCCCCACAGAGGCAGGGGGCACAGGGCAGCCTCCCTGGTCAAACATATCCATTGACATCCCTGATGTCCCCAAACATATCCACCAGCCCAGTCCTTTCTGAACTCCAGACCACACACACCATTGTCAACTCCACACCCCCAACTTGGATGTCTCTCAGGCAGCTCCACTGACGTAGCCCAAGAACCTGGCTTCCCCCCAAACCAGGGCCTCCCTCAGTTCCCCACACACCAGTGAAAAGCATCACTACATGCTTGCCCACCTGCCCAGGCCACAGGGAAGCGGAGCCCACTGTGACTCCCTCACTGCCTGTCCCCACAACAGCCAATCCAACCGAAGTCCGTGAGTTCTGTTCCAAAAGTGCCTGTAAATCTCCGTCCTTGTCTGCATCTCTACAGCCACTGGGCCTGCCCAAGCTGCCACCACTCACACAGGGATTCATGACAGCCTCCTAAGCACCTCTACCTTGCCCCAGTTCTGTGGTCCAGCCCCTTCCTGCCTGGGAATGGGACAGCCCACATTGCACACACATGGCTCCAACTCTGTTATTTTCCTGGTTGGAACACTGCAGTGACTTCCTGCTGCATTTAGACCAAAGCTCTGCCTAGAATGTTCTTACTTCTTCTCCAAAGGATCCTCTAGGACTGTGCCTTGAGGTGATCTCCCCTGAGAGGTTGTCCCTGACCATTCTGTTCAAGTCGGTTCCCTGACTTTTCTCACCCTCTCCTTCTCTAACACATGTCCCATTTTTGTCTGACATTGATTACGTGTCTTCGCCACCTCACTGTAAATGCCTGTTTCATGCACCAAACTTTCATTCACATTGTGCCCATTATAGCACCTGGCACACAGAAAATAAACAAGTTAAATGAATGAATCAACAATCATTTCCAAGCCCAAATGGGTCATTTCCTTGGTATCCAGCTTTACAAAACGTTTAGAGGAGGAGGGATGCGTAAGAAGGCAAGTTTAAAAAAAAATCTCTGGGCCAGGCGCGGTGGCTCAAGCCTGTAATCCCAGCACTTTGGGAGGCTGAGGCGGGCGGATCACAAGGTCAGGAGATCGAGACCATCCTGGCTAACATGGTGAAACCCCGTCTCTACTAAAAATACAAAAAATTAGCTGGGCGTGGTGGTGGGCGCCTGTAATCCCAGCTACTCGGGAGGCTGAGGCAGGAGAATGGCGTGAACCTGGGAGGCGGCGCTTGCAGTGAGCCGAGATCGCACCACTGCACTCCAGCCTGGGGGACAGAGAAAGACTCTGTCTCAAAAAAAAAAAAAAAAATCTCTGTAGACACAGAGACCTCTGTCAGACAACCTGGTGGCTGGCTCTCCTTCCTCCATGAAGGTTGTGCTGCCAGCATGGCCAGCGACCAGGTTAGGAAGTAAAGGAGAAGGGCCCGCCATTGCTGCCCCAGCCCTGGGCTCAGGGAGAAGGTGCATAGCAGAGGCAAGGCCAAGGGCGACTCGTGATTACCTGGGGCCTGCCCAGCCACGGGGAGCCTCAGGTCCTTGCTTTGCAGGCCTCTAGCAGTGGGAGAGAAAAGTGGACTGTCCTTCCATCTGAGCCAGGAGTGTGGGATTAGCACTAAGGATGTCTTTGGTCAAAGCCAGACCAGGTTCATGAACGAGCTCTCCATGCTCTTGGGAGATGCTCTGGCTCCCACAAGGTCTTGGGCATCTGAAAGAGACGCCAACAACCTCTGCCCATCTTCCTGGCTCCACAGGTACCTGTTCCATGAGGGCCCCGGAGTGCTGCTCTCCCCAAACCACCTCTTCCTCCCACTCTGGGCAGTCCTCCTCAGCTCCACCCAAGGGACCTGGCTGTCCCCAACACACACACTCCAGGCCTGTGCCTCACCTTGATGGAGGTGTCCAAGGCAGAATGGACATGGCGGGCAGCCACCCAGATGGACAGCATGGTGATGTAGGGGAAGGTGG
>NW_026658619.1:0-3985 GCF_009828535.3 Hylobates moloch | reverse complement strand
AGTATTTTTTATCAGTTATCTGCCCGCCTCGGCCTCCCAAAGTGCTGAGATTACAGGCGTGAGCCACTGCGCCCGGCCGTATTTAGTAGTATTCCAAGTTATCATTTAAAACATTGACCAGGAAGGAACATGGCAGGGCTGCACAGGCCACTGGTAGAGACCTCTCCCCCTTGTATGGTTGTGTTCACCCAACCACGGATATACTAGTTGTGCTGGAATTCCACCCATACCGCTCCATCTTGTGCCCAAGAAGCTTATGAGATATCCTGGCCTATCTGTCAGTGAAACAATTCCCAGTACACCTGGAGGACTCTAGGAAATGACAGCATCATGGAATGAGCTCCTGGATCTATGTGAAGTCTTGGCCCCACCCTTGGCCACACAACTCCATCTGGAGGACATGGTTTTGGAGAGTAGGGCCTTGGGAGGAGAGTCCGGGGGGGTTTATGGATATTAAAGCACTTCCAGTCGTTGAGGGCACTGGGTAAAATAATAGCCTTTTACTAAATCCAGCTGCTTTGATTCAAATTTGTTGCCCCTGGGATGCTTTTTACAGTTGAGCCAAGAGGCCAACACCTCCATACAACTGCTTCTCTTAAACGCTCAAGGAGATTCTTTCTGGACCCAAAGCAGTTGTTGCTTTTGGCAGTGTCTGTTGCCTTTTTGTGACCTAAAACTTCCTAAAGGCCTTTGCTCCAAGGCCCTTCAGGACCCGAGACCAGCAGGCCGTCCTGGTTTTCCCTTAACTGCAGAGGTACACCTGGCCCTGTCCGCCAGCAGTCAGGGGAGGCTCGTTTCGGCCTGATCAAGGGAGGGAGTGTGGACAGCCAGCTTTTTTTGGGATATCTGCCAGCTTTCAATGATCCCTTGTCTTCTGGTGCTGGGCCCAATCAACAGGTCACAGAGGGTGGCTGAGTGTTTACTCCACGCACCCCTCCCTGCCCGCTGCTAGCTGAAGGGACAGAGGTAGACATTTGACTCAAACTGGGTCAAATTTTTCTCTCCTGAAACTTCAAGTGGGGCTAATGGAGGTTGCCTCTGTGTAAGCTTGGGAGCTGGGGGGGCAGCCTTCCCGACCCCATGAGGACTGAGGAACAAAGTTGGTCTTCTCAAAGAGCAAAATACAGTAGCGCAGAAATGGAGAGCTGTAGGAGTTCTTGGTCCATGTTTCTGGAATCTTCCTAAGGCTCAACCATTTTCATTCTTGGGTTAATTGCTCACTTTTGCTTAAGCTAGCCCATTTGTCCTTACATTATTAACAACAAACAGAAAGGCAGGATACAGACAGCCCTGAGGTGTTCCGGGATGTAAGTAGCTGCGTCTGTTCCACGCTAAGCTACCCTTCAGCAAAGCTGCAGCATGGAATGTGCTTGTAGCCTCTGAGACCTGCTTTCTCTAGAAGGAGCTGGAGGCTACATGCAGGGCTGATGTCAGAACTCCGCAGGGGTCTCCTCCATTCCTACATAAAATGAATGGTTGGCCAGGCGTGGTGGCTCACGCCTGTAATCCCAGCACTTTGGGAGGCCGAGGCGGGTGGATCACCTGAGGTCAGGAGTTCAAGACCAGCCTGGCCAACATGGTGAAACCCGTCTCTACTAAAAATACAAAAATTAGCTGGGCATAGTGGTGGGTGCCTGTAGTCGGAGCTACTCGGGAGGCTGAGGCACAAGAATGGCTTGACCCTGGGAGGTGGAGGTTGCAGTGAGCCGAGATCGTGCCCCTGCACTCCAGCCTGGGCGACAGAGTGAGACTACATCTCCCAAAAATAATAAAATAAAATAAAATAAAATAAAATAAAATGAATGGTTGACCTGTTACTTCCACAACGGGAATAGTTGTCAGCCGTCAGATTAACAAGGGACCTAGGGCCACAGAGCAGCAAGGACACTCAACAATGCCAACCCAGCTATTTTTGTGTGTGTGTAGTAAAATATAATACACAATTTACTACTTTGACCTTTTTTTTTTCTTTTTTGAGACAGCATCTTGCTGTGTTGCTTCGGCTGGAGTGTAGTGGTGAGATGCTGGTTCACTGCAGCCCTGACCTCCCAGGCTCAGGTGATCCTCCCAACTCAGCATCCCAAGTAACTGGGACCACAGGTGTGCACCACCATGCCCAGTCAGTTTTTTTTTTTTTTTTTTGTAGAGTTGCGGTCTCACTATGTTGCCCAGGCTGGTCTTGAACTGGGCTCAAGCAATCCTCCCACCTCAACCTCCCAAAGTGCTGGGATTACAGGTGTGAGCTGCTGTGCTCAGCTCATTTTAACAATTTTTAAGCATATGATGTAGTGGCACTAAGTATATTCACAAAGTTTTGCAACAATCACCACCCTCTATTTCCAGAACTTCTTCATTATCCCAAACAGAAACTCTGTACTCATCATACCATAACTCCCTATTTTCCCTTCTCCCTAGCCTCTGGTTATTTTTAATCTACTTACTTACTTTTTTTTTTTTTTTTTGAGACAGAGTCTCGCTTTGTCACCCAGGCTGGAGTGCAGTGGCGCGATCTCAGCTCACTGCAAGCTCCGCCTCCTGGGTTCACGCCATTTTCCTGCCTCAGCCTCTTCGAGTAGCTGGGACTACAGGCGCCTGCTACCACGGCCAGCTAATTTTTTGTATTTTTAGTAGAAACGGGGTTTCACCGTGGTCTTGATCTTCTGACCTCGTGATCTGCCTGCCTAGGCCTCCCAAAGTGCTGGGATTACAAGCGTGAGCCACCACGCCCGGCCACTTTTAATCTACTTGCTTTATAAATTTACCAATTCTAGGTACCTCCTATCAAGGGAATTGTAGAATATTTGTTCTTTTGTGTCTAGCTTATTTCAATGAACATTAACATACTCATGATTCATCCATGTTGCAGCATTTAAGGTGGAATTCTAGCCCATCATATGGATATGCCACGTATTGTTTATCCATTTATCTGGTGATGGACATTTGAATTTGCACCTTTTGGCTATTGTGAATAATGCTGCTGTCAACTTTGGTGTTCTGATGTTTGAAAGTAATGGCATTCAGGGACATTTTGATCCTTCTTTCCTGTTTTTCTTTTTGTAGTGTTAACGAGGAACCCAAATGGAATCAAGGAGTGGAAAAAATCGGTTTCTTATGCCTCTGCACTTCACCTTTCTCCTGTTCATCCCACTCTGCCATCATTGCCTGCTTACCTCCGAATTGCCCACGACAGTGCAGTCTGAGCACGGACCACACCTCCCATGCAGCGGTGGCTTTGTGATCTGTCCACATGGGTAAGCTGAACCACACTTCCCAGAATTCTTTTCCTGTGTGTTTCTGGTTAGAGTGGAGCACAGAGGAGAAACTTGTGGAAGGTTTGGAGGTGGGAGGTGAAGCAGCAGTCATTTCACAGCTCACACGAATTGTGGCTTCTCTGCTGGCTCACCTCAGCAGAGGCAGGAACTGACACGGGGCCGGGTGCGGTGGCTCACGCCTGTAATCCCAGCACTTTGGGAGACCAAGGCAGGTGGATTGCTTGAGACCAGGAGTTCAAGACCAGCCTAGGCAACATGGCAAAACCCTTCTCTACAAAAAATACAAACATTAGCCAGGTGTGGTGGCTCATGTCTGTAGTCCCAGCTACTTGGGAGGCTGAGGTGGGAGGATTTGCTTGAGACCAGGAAGGGTCAAGGCTGCAGGGAGCTGAGATTGGGCCATGACACACCAGTCTGGGCAACAGAGTGAGACCCTGTCTCCAAAAAAAACAAAACACAGACGGATGTGTCTGCCTTCAAGGGCTCCCGCTTGGGCTTGTCCTCCCTTACTTTCCATCTGTCTGTCCTTCCCAATTGTCTGCAGAGCCTGCTTAAGCAGCCCCAGTGCCAGTGACTGTGTAAGGTCAAATTCCCACAACAGATCTCTTCAAATCTGATGAAACCCTGATGGGTACACATTCATTTATTCATTCAACCAAAAAATATTCAACTGAGGTTGGGAGTTCGGGACCCGCCTGACCAACATGGAGAAA
>NW_026658618.1:0-3985 GCF_009828535.3 Hylobates moloch | reverse complement strand
AGCACCTAGTATCTGGCATAGTAGTGTTCAGTATTTTTTATCAGTTAATATTTTTTGGTTGAATGAATAAATGAATGTGTACCCATCAGGGTTTCATCAGATTTGAAGAGATCTGTTGTGGGAATTTGACCTTACACAGTCACTGGCACTGGGGCTGCTTAAGCAGGCTCTGCAGACAATTGGGAAGGACAGACAGATGGAAAGTAAGGGAGGACAAGCCCAAGCGGGAGCCCTTGAAGGCAGACACATCCGTCTGTGTTTTGTTTTTTTTGGAGACAGGGTCTCACTCTGTTGCCCAGACTGGTGTGTCATGGCCCAATCTCAGCTCCCTGCAGCCTTGACCCTTCCTGGTCTCAAGCAAATCCTCCCACCTCAGCCTCCCAAGTAGCTGGGACTACAGACATGAGCCACCACACCTGGCTAATGTTTGTATTTTTTGTAGAGAAGGGTTTTGCCATGTTGCCTAGGCTGGTCTTGAACTCCTGGTCTCAAGCAATCCACCTGCCTTGGTCTCCCAAAGTGCTGGGATTACAGGCGTGAGCCACCGCACCCGGCCCCGTGTCAGTTCCTGCCTCTGCTGAGGTGAGCCAGCAGAGAAGCCACAATTCGTGTGAGCTGTGAAATGACTGCTGCTTCACCTCCCACCTCCAAACCTTCCACAAGTTTCTCCTCTGTGCTCCACTCTAACCAGAAACACACAGGAAAAGAATTCTGGGAAGTGTGGTTCAGCTTACCCATGTGGACAGATCACAAAGCCACCGCTGCATGGGAGGTGTGGTCCGTGCTCAGACTGCACTGTCGTGGGCAATTCGGAGGTAAGCAGGCAATGATGGCAGAGTGGGATGAACAGGAGAAAGGTGAAGTGCAGAGGCATAAGAAACCGATTTTTTCCACTCCTTGATTCCATTTGGGTTCCTCGTTAACACTACAAAAAGAAAAACAGGAAAGAAGGATCAAAATGTCCCTGAATGCCATTACTTTCAAACATCAGAACACCAAAGTTGACAGCAGCATTATTCACAATAGCCAAAAGGTGCAAATTCAAATGTCCATCACCAGATAAATGGATAAACAATACGTGGCATATCCATATGATGGGCTAGAATTCCACCTTAAATGCTGCAACATGGATGAATCATGAGTATGTTAATGTTCATTGAAATAAGCTAGACACAAAAGAACAAATATTCTACAATTCCCTTGATAGGAGGTACCTAGAATTGGTAAATTTATAAAGAAAGTAGATTAAAAGTGGCCGGGCGCGGTGGCTCACGCTTGTAATCCCAGCACTTTGGGAGGCCGAGGCAGGCGGATCACGAGGTCAGGAGATCAAGACCATGGTGAAACCCCATTTCTACTAAAAATACAAAAAATTAGCTGGCCGTGGTAGCGGGCGCCTGCAGTCCCAGCTACTCGAAGAGGCTGAGGCAGGAAAATGGCGTGAACCCAGGAGGCGGAGCTTGCAGTGAGCTGAGATCGCGCCACTGCACTCCAGCCTGGGTGACAAAGCGAGACTCTGTCTCAAAAAAAAAAAAAAAAAGTAAGTAAGTAGATTAAAAATAACCAGAGGCTAGGGAGAAGGGAAAATAGGGAGTTATGGTATGATGAGTACAGAGTTTCTGTTTGGGATAATGAAGAAGTTCTGGAAATAGAGGGTGGTGATTGTTGCAAAACTTTGTGAATATACTTAGTGCCACTACATCATATGCTTAAAAATTGTTAAAATGAGCTGAGCACAGCAGCTCACACCTGTAATCCCAGCACTTTGGGAGGTTGAGGTGGGAGGATTGCTTGAGCCCAGTTCAAGACCAGCCTGGGCAACATAGTGAGACCGCAACTCTACAAAAAAAAAAAAAAAAAACTGACTGGGCATGGTGGTGCACACCTGTGGTCCCAGTTACTTGGGATGCTGAGTTGGGAGGATCACCTGAGCCTGGGAGGTCAGGGCTGCAGTGAACCAGCATCTCACCACTACACTCCAGCCGAAGCAACACAGCAAGATGCTGTCTCAAAAAAGAAAAAAAAAAGGTCAAAGTAGTAAATTGTGTATTATATTTTACTACACACACACAAAAATAGCTGGGTTGGCATTGTTGAGTGTCCTTGCTGCTCTGTGGCCCTAGGTCCCTTGTTAATCTGACGGCTGACAACTATTCCCGTTGTGGAAGTAACAGGTCAACCATTCATTTTATTTTATTTTATTTTATTTTATTTTATTATTTTTGGGAGATGTAGTCTCACTCTGTCGCCCAGGCTGGAGTGCAGGGGCACGATCTCGGCTCACTGCAACCTCCACCTCCCAGGGTCAAGCCATTCTTGTGCCTCAGCCTCCCGAGTAGCTCCGACTACAGGCACCCACCACTATGCCCAGCTAATTTTTGTATTTTTAGTAGAGACGGGTTTCACCATGTTGGCCAGGCTGGTCTTGAACTCCTGACCTCAGGTGATCCACCCGCCTCGGCCTCCCAAAGTGCTGGGATTACAGGCGTGAGCCACCACGCCTGGCCAACCATTCATTTTATGTAGGAATGGAGGAGACCCCTGCGGAGTTCTGACATCAGCCCTGCATGTAGCCTCCAGCTCCTTCTAGAGAAAGCAGGTCTCAGAGGCTACAAGCACATTCCATGCTGCAGCTTTGCTGAAGGGTAGCTTAGCGTGGAACAGACGCAGCTACTTACATCCCGGAACACCTCAGGGCTGTCTGTATCCTGCCTTTCTGTTTGTTGTTAATAATGTAAGGACAAATGGGCTAGCTTAAGCAAAAGTGAGCAATTAACCCAAGAATGAAAATGGTTGAGCCTTAGGAAGATTCCAGAAACATGGACCAAGAACTCCTACAGCTCTCCATTTCTGCGCTACTGTATTTTGCTCTTTGAGAAGACCAACTTTGTTCCTCAGTCCTCATGGGGTCGGGAAGGCTGCCCCCCCAGCTCCCAAGCTTACACAGAGGCAACCTCCATTAGCCCCACTTGAAGTTTCAGGAGAGAAAAATTTGACCCAGTTTGAGTCAAATGTCTACCTCTGTCCCTTCAGCTAGCAGCGGGCAGGGAGGGGTGCGTGGAGTAAACACTCAGCCACCCTCTGTGACCTGTTGATTGGGCCCAGCACCAGAAGACAAGGGATCATTGAAAGCTGGCAGATATCCCAAAAAAAGCTGGCTGTCCACACTCCCTCCCTTGATCAGGCCGAAACGAGCCTCCCCTGACTGCTGGCGGACAGGGCCAGGTGTACCTCTGCAGTTAAGGGAAAACCAGGACGGCCTGCTGGTCTCGGGTCCTGAAGGGCCTTGGAGCAAAGGCCTTTAGGAAGTTTTAGGTCACAAAAAGGCAACAGACACTGCCAAAAGCAACAACTGCTTTGGGTCCAGAAAGAATCTCCTTGAGCGTTTAAGAGAAGCAGTTGTATGGAGGTGTTGGCCTCTTGGCTCAACTGTAAAAAGCATCCCAGGGGCAACAAATTTGAATCAAAGCAGCTGGATTTAGTAAAAGGCTATTATTTTACCCAGTGCCCTCAACGACTGGAAGTGCTTTAATATCCATAAACCCCCCCGGACTCTCCTCCCAAGGCCCTACTCTCCAAAACCATGTCCTCCAGATGGAGTTGTGTGGCCAAGGGTGGGGCCAAGACTTCACATAGATCCAGGAGCTCATTCCATGATGCTGTCATTTCCTAGAGTCCTCCAGGTGTACTGGGAATTGTTTCACTGACAGATAGGCCAGGATATCTCATAAGCTTCTTGGGCACAAGATGGAGCGGTATGGGTGGAATTCCAGCACAACTAGTATATCCGTGGTTGGGTGAACACAACCATACAAGGGGGAGAGGTCTCTACCAGTGGCCTGTGCAGCCCTGCCATGTTCCTTCCTGGTCAATGTTTTAAATGATAACTTGGAATACTACTAAATACGGCCGGGCGCAGTGGCTCACGCCTGTAATCTCAGCACTTTGGGAGGCCGAGGCGGGCAGATAACTGATAAAAAATACT
>NW_026658617.1:0-3985 GCF_009828535.3 Hylobates moloch | reverse complement strand
AGTATTTTTTATCAGTTATCTGCCCGCCTCGGCCTCCCAAAGTGCTGAGATTACAGGCGTGAGCCACTGCGCCCGGCCGTATTTAGTAGTATTCCAAGTTATCATTTAAAACATTGACCAGGAAGGAACATGGCAGGGCTGCACAGGCCACTGGTAGAGACCTCTCCCCCTTGTATGGTTGTGTTCACCCAACCACGGATATACTAGTTGTGCTGGAATTCCACCCATACCGCTCCATCTTGTGCCCAAGAAGCTTATGAGATATCCTGGCCTATCTGTCAGTGAAACAATTCCCAGTACACCTGGAGGACTCTAGGAAATGACAGCATCATGGAATGAGCTCCTGGATCTATGTGAAGTCTTGGCCCCACCCTTGGCCACACAACTCCATCTGGAGGACATGGTTTTGGAGAGTAGGGCCTTGGGAGGAGAGTCCGGGGGGGTTTATGGATATTAAAGCACTTCCAGTCGTTGAGGGCACTGGGTAAAATAATAGCCTTTTACTAAATCCAGCTGCTTTGATTCAAATTTGTTGCCCCTGGGATGCTTTTTACAGTTGAGCCAAGAGGCCAACACCTCCATACAACTGCTTCTCTTAAACGCTCAAGGAGATTCTTTCTGGACCCAAAGCAGTTGTTGCTTTTGGCAGTGTCTGTTGCCTTTTTGTGACCTAAAACTTCCTAAAGGCCTTTGCTCCAAGGCCCTTCAGGACCCGAGACCAGCAGGCCGTCCTGGTTTTCCCTTAACTGCAGAGGTACACCTGGCCCTGTCCGCCAGCAGTCAGGGGAGGCTCGTTTCGGCCTGATCAAGGGAGGGAGTGTGGACAGCCAGCTTTTTTTGGGATATCTGCCAGCTTTCAATGATCCCTTGTCTTCTGGTGCTGGGCCCAATCAACAGGTCACAGAGGGTGGCTGAGTGTTTACTCCACGCACCCCTCCCTGCCCGCTGCTAGCTGAAGGGACAGAGGTAGACATTTGACTCAAACTGGGTCAAATTTTTCTCTCCTGAAACTTCAAGTGGGGCTAATGGAGGTTGCCTCTGTGTAAGCTTGGGAGCTGGGGGGGCAGCCTTCCCGACCCCATGAGGACTGAGGAACAAAGTTGGTCTTCTCAAAGAGCAAAATACAGTAGCGCAGAAATGGAGAGCTGTAGGAGTTCTTGGTCCATGTTTCTGGAATCTTCCTAAGGCTCAACCATTTTCATTCTTGGGTTAATTGCTCACTTTTGCTTAAGCTAGCCCATTTGTCCTTACATTATTAACAACAAACAGAAAGGCAGGATACAGACAGCCCTGAGGTGTTCCGGGATGTAAGTAGCTGCGTCTGTTCCACGCTAAGCTACCCTTCAGCAAAGCTGCAGCATGGAATGTGCTTGTAGCCTCTGAGACCTGCTTTCTCTAGAAGGAGCTGGAGGCTACATGCAGGGCTGATGTCAGAACTCCGCAGGGGTCTCCTCCATTCCTACATAAAATGAATGGTTGGCCAGGCGTGGTGGCTCACGCCTGTAATCCCAGCACTTTGGGAGGCCGAGGCGGGTGGATCACCTGAGGTCAGGAGTTCAAGACCAGCCTGGCCAACATGGTGAAACCCGTCTCTACTAAAAATACAAAAATTAGCTGGGCATAGTGGTGGGTGCCTGTAGTCCGAGCTACTCGGGAGGCTGAGGCACAAGAATGGCTTGACCCTGGGAGGTGGAGGTTGCAGTGAGCCGAGATCGTGCCCCTGCACTCCAGCCTGGGCGACAGAGTGAGACTACATCTCCCAAAAATAATAAAATAAAATAAAATAAAATAAAATAAAATGAATGGTTGACCTGTTACTTCCACAACGGGAATAGTTGTCAGCCGTCAGATTAACAAGGGACCTAGGGCCACAGAGCAGCAAGGACACTCAACAATGCCAACCCAGCTATTTTTGTGTGTGTGTAGTAAAATATAATACACAATTTACTACTTTGACCTTTTTTTTTTCTTTTTTGAGACAGCATCTTGCTGTGTTGCTTCGGCTGGAGTGTAGTGGTGAGATGCTGGTTCACTGCAGCCCTGACCTCCCAGGCTCAGGTGATCCTCCCAACTCAGCATCCCAAGTAACTGGGACCACAGGTGTGCACCACCATGCCCAGTCAGTTTTTTTTTTTTTTTTTTGTAGAGTTGCGGTCTCACTATGTTGCCCAGGCTGGTCTTGAACTGGGCTCAAGCAATCCTCCCACCTCAACCTCCCAAAGTGCTGGGATTACAGGTGTGAGCTGCTGTGCTCAGCTCATTTTAACAATTTTTAAGCATATGATGTAGTGGCACTAAGTATATTCACAAAGTTTTGCAACAATCACCACCCTCTATTTCCAGAACTTCTTCATTATCCCAAACAGAAACTCTGTACTCATCATACCATAACTCCCTATTTTCCCTTCTCCCTAGCCTCTGGTTACTTTTAATCTACTTACTTACTTTTTTTTTTTTTTTTTGAGACAGAGTCTCGCTTTGTCACCCAGGCTGGAGTGCAGTGGTGCGATCTCAGCTCACTGCAAGCTCCGCCTCCTGGGTTCACGCCATTTTCCTGCCTCAGCCTCTTCGAGTAGCTGGGACTACAGGCGCCTGCTACCACGGCCAGCTAATTTTTTGTATTTTTAGTAGAAACGGGGTTTCACCGTGGTCTTGATCTTCTGACCTCGTGATCTGCCTGCCTAGGCCTCCCAAAGTGCTGGGATTACAAGCGTGAGCCACCACGCCCGGCCACTTTTAATCTACTTGCTTTATAAATTTACCAATTCTAGGTACCTCCTATCAAGGGAATTGTAGAATATTTGTTCTTTTGTGTCTAGCTTATTTCAATGAACATTAACATACTCATGATTCATCCATGTTGCAGCATTTAAGGTGGAATTCTAGCCCATCATATGGATATGCCACGTATTGTTTATCCATTTATCTGGTGATGGACATTTGAATTTGCACCTTTTGGCTATTGTGAATAATGCTGCTGTCAACTTTGGTGTTCTGATGTTTGAAAGTAATGGCATTCAGGGACATTTTGATCCTTCTTTCCTGTTTTTCTTTTTGTAGTGTTAACGAGGAACCCAAATGGAATCAAGGAGTGGAAAAAATCGGTTTCTTATGCCTCTGCACTTCACCTTTCTCCTGTTCATCCCACTCTGCCATCATTGCCTGCTTACCTCCGAATTGCCCACGACAGTGCAGTCTGAGCACGGACCACACCTCCCATGCAGCGGTGGCTTTGTGATCTGTCCACATGGGTAAGCTGAACCACACTTCCCAGAATTCTTTTCCTGTGTGTTTCTGGTTAGAGTGGAGCACAGAGGAGAAACTTGTGGAAGGTTTGGAGGTGGGAGGTGAAGCAGCAGTCATTTCACAGCTCACACGAATTGTGGCTTCTCTGCTGGCTCACCTCAGCAGAGGCAGGAACTGACACGGGGCCGGGTGCGGTGGCTCACGCCTGTAATCCCAGCACTTTGGGAGACCAAGGCAGGTGGATTGCTTGAGACCAGGAGTTCAAGACCAGCCTAGGCAACATGGCAAAACCCTTCTCTACAAAAAATACAAACATTAGCCAGGTGTGGTGGCTCATGTCTGTAGTCCCAGCTACTTGGGAGGCTGAGGTGGGAGGATTTGCTTGAGACCAGGAAGGGTCAAGGCTGCAGGGAGCTGAGATTGGGCCATGACACACCAGTCTGGGCAACAGAGTGAGACCCTGTCTCCAAAAAAAACAAAACACAGACGGATGTGTCTGCCTTCAAGGGCTCCCGCTTGGGCTTGTCCTCCCTTACTTTCCATCTGTCTGTCCTTCCCAATTGTCTGCAGAGCCTGCTTAAGCAGCCCCAGTGCCAGTGACTGTGTAAGGTCAAATTCCCACAACAAATCTCTTCAAATCTGATGAAACCCTGATGGGTACACATTCATTTATTCATTCAACCAAAAAATATTCAACTGAGGTTGGGAGTTCGGGACCCGCCTGACCAACATGGAGAAA